>NC_079191.1:4757023-5000747 GCF_029499605.1 Hyla sarda
ACATCATCCTCTCTACTGGTGATCACACCCTCCTCTCTACTGGTGATCACATCCTCCCCTCTACTGGTGATCACACCCTCCCCTCTACTGGTGATCACACCCTCCTCTCTACTGGTGATCACACCCTCCTCTCATCCTCTCTACTGGTGATCACACCATCCTTTTTACTGGTGATCACACCCTCCCCTCTTCTGGTGATAACACCCTCCTCTCTACTGGTGATCACACCCTCCTCTCTACTGGTGATCACACCCTCCTCTCTACAGGTGATCACACCCTCCTCTCTACTGGTGACCACACCCTCCTCTCTACTGGTGATCACACCCTTCCCTCTACTGGTGATCACACCATCCTCTCTACTGCTGATCACACCCTCCTCTCTACTGGTGATCACATCCTCCTCTCTACTGGTGATCACATCCTCCTTTCTACTGGTGATCACACTCTCCTCTCTACCAGTGATCACACCCTCCTCTCTTCTGGTGATCACACCCTCCTCTTTACTGGTGATCACACCCTCCTCTCTACCGGTGATCACACCCTCCTCTCTACCGGTGATCACACCCTCCTCTCTACTGGTGATCACATCCTCCTCTCTACTGGTGATCACATCCTTCTTTCTACTGGTGATCACACCCTCCTCTCTACTGGTGATCACACCCTCCTCTCTACTGGTGATCATATCCTCCTCTCTACTGGTGATCACATCATCCTCTCTACTGGTGATCACATCATCCTCTCTACCGGTGATCACATCCTCCTCTCTACTGGTGATCACATCCTCCTCTCTACCGGTGATCATATCCTCCTCTCTACTGGTGATCATATCCTCCTCTCTACTGGTGATCACACCGTCCTCTCTACTGGTGATCACACCGTCCTCTCTACTGGTGATCACACCCTCCTCTCTTCTGGTGATCACACCCTTCTCTTTACTTGTGATCACACCCTCCTCTCTACCGGTGATCACACCCTCCTCTCTACCGGTGATCACACCCTTCTCTCTACCGGTGATCACATCCTCCTCTCTACTGGTGATCACATCCTCCTCTCTACTGGTGATCACATCCTCCTTTCTACTGGTGATCACACCCTCCTCTCTACCGGTGATCACACCCTCCTCTCTACTGGTGATCACATCATCCTCTCTACTGGTGATCACATCATCCTCTCTACTGGTGATCACATCATCCTCTCTCCCGGTGATCACATCCTCCTCTCTACCGGTGATCACACCCTCCTCTCTACTGGTGATCATATCCTCCTCTCTACTGGTGATCATATCCTCCTCTCTACTGGTGATCACATCCTCCTTTCTACTGGTGATCACATCCTCCTTTCTACTGGTGATCACATCCTCCTTTCTACTGGTGATCATATCCTCCTCTCTACTGGTGATCATATCCTCCTCTCTACTGGTGATCATATCCTCCTCTCTACTGGTGATCACACCATCCTCTCTACTGGTGATCACACCCTCCTCTCTTCTGGTGATCACACCCTCCTCTCTACTGGTGATCACACCATCCTCTCTACTGGTGATCACACCCTCCTCTCTTCTGGTGATCACACCCTCCTCTTTACTGGTGATCACACCCTCCTCTCTACTGGTGATCATATCCTCCTCTCTACTGGTGATCATATCCTCCTCTCTACTGGTGATCACATCCTCCTCTCTACTGGTGATCACATCCTCCTTTCTACTGGTGATCACATCCTCCTTTCTACTGGTGATCACATCCTCCTTTCTACTGGTGATCATATCCTCCTCTCTACTGGTGATCATATCCTCCTCTCTACTGGTGATCATATCCTCCTCTCTACTGGTGATCATATCCTCCTCTCTACTGGTGATCATTCACACCCTCCTCTCTACTGGTGATCACACCATCCTCTCTACTGGTGATCACACCCTCCTCTCTTCTGGTGATCACACCCTCCTCTTTACTGGTGATCACACCCTCCTCTTTACTGGTGATCACACCCTCCTCTCTACTGGTGATCACACCCTCCTCTCTACTGGTGATCACACCATCCTCTCTACTGGTGATCACACCCTCCTCTCTTCTGGTGATCACACCCTCCTCTTTACTGGTGATCACACCCTCCTCTTTACTGGTGATCACACCCTCCTCTCTACTGGTAATCACACCCTCCTCTCTACCGGTGATCACACCCTCCTCTCTACTGGTGATCACATCCTCCTCTCTACTGGTGATCACATCCTCCTTTCTACTGGTGATCCCACCCTCCTCTCTACCGGTGATCACACCCTCCTCTCTACTTGTAATCATATCCTCCTCTCTACTTGTGATCACATCATCCTTTCTACTGGTGATCACATCATCCTCTCTACCGGTGATCACATCCTCCTCTCTACCGGTGATCACATCCTCCTCTCTACCGGTGATCACACCCTCCTCTCTACTGGTGATCACATCCTCCTCTCTACTGGTGATCACATCCTCCTTTCTACTGGTGATCATATCCTCCTCTCTACTGGGGATCATATCCTCCTCTCTACTGGTGATCATATCCTCCTCTCTACTGGTGATCATATCCTCCTCTCTACTGGTGATCACATCATGCTCTCTACTGGTGATCACATCATCCTCTCTACTGGTGATCACACCCTCCTCTCTACTGGTGATCACACCCTCCTCTCTACTGGTGATCACACCCTCCTCTCTACTGGTGATTACATCCTCCTCTCTACTGGTGATCACACCCTCCTCTCTACTGGTGATCACATCCTCCTCTCTACTGGTGATCACACCCTCCTCTCTACTAGTGATCACAGCAATGCCCCTTCTTAAAGGGTTATTCCAAATTACAACACTTGTCCTTTATCCAGCAGCTCCATCAACAAGCATCTCCTGTCCCATACAGAACTCCATCTACAAGCATCTCCTGTCCAATACAGAACTCTATCTACAAGCATCTCCTGTCCAATACAGAACTCTATCTACAAGCATCTCCTGTCCCATACAGAACTCCATGTACAAGCATCTCCTGTCCCATACAGAACTCCATGTACAAGCATCTCTGGTCCCATACAGAACTCCATCTACAATCATCTCTGGTCCCATACAGAACTCCATCTACAAGCATCTCCTGTCCCGTACAGAGCTCCATCTACAAGCATCTCCTGTCCCGTACAGAACTCCATCTACAAGTATCTCCTGTCCTGTACAGAGCTCCATCTACAAGCATCTCCTGTCCCATACAGAACTCCATCTACAAGCATCTCCTGTCCCATACAGAGCCCCATCTACATCTTGTAGAGGTTGGTGGTCACTGAACCTGTCAGAGATAAGTGATGTCATGTGGTATGGAGGGTGATTGTCCCATGTGACCGGCTTCATTCTTTATACATAGATTATCATTGTGTGGTCAGGAGCCAAGAGGGATCAGAATAATAACAAGAAAACCTCAGATGACCCATAGACCGATCCATGGGGGCGGCCAACAATCACCAAACCCTCCCTCTACAATGAAGATCTCTGCCACATGTAATGTCTCTGACTTACTACACCCAGTATACAGGACAGGAGAAGTGGTACTGTGCAGTGTATATATATATATATATATATATTATATATTATATATATATATATATATACAGAATAAGAGCAGATACTGAGGACTACAACCAATATACAGGACAGGAGAAGTGATACTGTGCAGTGTTTATATACAGGACAGGATAAGTGGTACTGTGCAGTATATATATATATATATATATATATATATATATATGTATGTATATATATATATATAGATATATATATATATATATATACAGAATAAGAGCAGATACTGAGGGCTACACCCAGTATACAGGACAGGAGAAATGGTACTGTGCAGTGTGTGTGTATGTGTGTATATATATATATATATATATATATATATATATATATATATACAGAATAAGCTTATAAGATTTATAATGATAGAATAGATGTTCATGGCATTACTTTTTCCGCCTATAACGTTCCTCATCCCCTCAGGTCACTTCTCACCATCCCCAGTAGATTTACCTGATATATCGGCAGTGGTGTAGCCCACATAGCAGAGGATGAGGAGGAGCAGAGAGCTGGTGACTGGAGACATGTCTTCTGGTCTTCTGGTTCTGGAGATGAGGGATCCGGCTCCTCCGCTTATTATATAGATGATCAATAGGAGGAGGATGATGAAATGATGGGGAGGATGTTATGGTTCTCATGTTATCCGGATTATGTAATCCCTGTCACATATTTCTTCACAAAACATTAGCTGCCAACTCCTTTGTCCCGGGAACCTTCCTTATTGTGATGCCAACTTCACATATGAGGAGGAGATGTGTCCAATACTGAAGAATCATGAGATCAAGAAGAGCCGTATAAGCAGCATTTTATATAGTAAAAAATATACAGCTGATTGCGAACTCACCACCTGATGGCGCCAGCACCTCACGGGACATCTCCACAAGGATGGGGACCACTGACTATAAGCCGAGCACTGTGCCACCTCATAGAATGGTCCTGATAAGTGCAGCTTTTGGTATAAATATCACTAGCTCTGCGAATGTAAACTATTGAATTTGTTGTCCGATCCCACCTCCTGGGGGCGCCACACTATTCCTCTTGATGTAGACTATTCTATTAGGCTTCAGGTAATGAAGGGTATAGTAGTAACATTGTAATAGCCGTCTTCTCCGGTATTCACCTGTTACCAATCTTGGGCAGAGATAAGATTCTTCAGACATGTTAGAGGAGACCCCAGTTATTTCATTATCCTCAATTAACTTTCCTCAATTAACTTTTTATTGGTTTTTCAAATTAAATACATAACATAATGATATAATCATAAAAGGCAGAATGTACATAAGTATTGTAATAGTGCACATCGAGCAACAAGCAAAATTCGCTAGACTGTTGTGTTCACAGTGCAAGCTAATAACGCAAATAATCTAATGAACAGAACTTAATCAGAGGATATAGAGGTCTAGAGAGAGAAACAAAAGGAGAAAGAAAGTAGAAAGGACAGATAGAAAGAGAGAGTGAGGAAAGGGGGGGAGGGGAGGGGGGGAGAGGGGAGGGATAGGATTGCTAGCTGTGGACGGCATATGCAGCTTTTTTGAAAAGGATATACTGAACCGTTTTGGTCTTGTAGGTCAGCCAGGGAGACCAAACACGCTGAAACTTATCATACGACCTGGCCACTCTAAACGACAATTCTTCAAATCTACATATATGGTGGAGTTTCGCCTCCCACTCCTCTACAGTCGGGGGAAAGGGGCTGAGCCACTTCAGGAGTATAAGCGACTTAGCAGCTGTGAGAAATTGGGTCATTAGATGATCTCTATGTGGGAGGTATTCACTAGAAGGTCTCCCTAAGAGAACCATGTCAGGTACCAAAGTGATTGAAGCATGCAGTATAGAGTTTATTTTGTTTTCCACATCCGACCAATATGGCTGAATGGAAGGACACGTCCACCAGATATGCGTGTGAGTACCCACTTGTGCACCACATCGCCAACAGCAATTAGAGGCAGAGAGACCATGCGCAAATAGGAACTCGGGGGTCCTGTGCCAACTAGATAATTTGTAATGCGTTTCCCTGAGCCTGATGCATCTCGAAAAACCCTGAGAGTGTTTGAGAATATACTCCGTCTCTGATTCAGAAAGGGAGATATTTAGTTCCTTTTCCCAGGACATTATGTACGCCGGCTTAGTTGAGAGAAAGGCATTCACATACAAGGTCTTAACATAAGATAATTTATATAACCGTGGAGAGGGTGCTGTCAAGGACCTTTCAAATTCTGTACATTCTCTGAGATCACCAACCTTCTTAAGAAATTGTGTACAACAGTGTTTCAAATGTGCTACATGTAAAAATGATAAGCCTGTGGAGGGTAACAAAGAGCATAGCGCATTTTCAGAAGGAGCCCGTCCGTCAATGAATAATTGATTGATAGGGTAGCAATTCAGTCCTTCCCATAGAGGGGCACAAGTCGATGACTCACAGTTCACGAACACCGGTATCAGGCCAGCCGGAAGGATAGGAGAGACAGCAGGAGAGAGTAGAAACAAGAGAGCGCCAAACAGAGAACATGCCGGAGAATAAAAGAGAATCATCTGATTGAGAATAGCATTGTTTCTTCGGAAACCAGATTTTAGAAGACTGTCCCCGCCCACCCACCGGGCCCATCTCCACTCAGACATGAGCTGCGAATCTGGGGATGTGAGGTTGGGAGAGGATCCATCTTCTCAATTGTGTGGTCCGATAGAGCTCAGCCACATCTGGGGCTCCTATTCCACCTTTAGTCGAGGGTCTGGACAACAGGGAATGAGCCATCCGTGGTCTTTTGTATTTCCATAAGTAGGCGGAAAATATCCTCCTGATGGATAGAAAGAAGCAAGGGGGAAGCGCAATCGGTAACATTTGGAGTTTGTATGTTACTTAAGGAACAACGTATGTCTGCAGAACGTTACGTCTTCCAATCCATGATATCAGAGGGATATCATATTCTTTCAAGAGGGACTGGATGTCAGTCAATAAGGGTTTGTAATTTGCATTGAATAGTGTGGAGAGGGAGGGAGTTATGTTGACTCCTAAGTATTTCAAGGAGGAAGAGGCCCAGGGAAAAGGAGACAGTGATTTGAGATGGTTAATCCTAGTTTGAGATAGTGAGATATTCAGCAGTTCAGACTTTGACACATTGACTTTAAAGTTGGACAGATGTCCAAACTCAGAGAACAACAACATCAGGCAGGGGAGGCCCTCCTCGGGTTTCGTGAGGAGAAACAGTAGGTCGTCAGCAAAAACTAATGTCTTTAATTCGCCATCAGGCGTTGTTATACCTCTCAACTCCCCCATCTGTCATATATTTTGAAGGAGGGACTCCATGACTAGGAAAAACAGAGTAGGGGATAGGGTGCATCCCTGCCTTGTGCCATTTGAGATATGGAAGGGAGGGGAAATCACATCATTAACTAATAGGCGTAGGGGCTAGTGTATAAAGAAAAGATTGCCATAATAAAGGAAGACGGGAATCTGAATTTACGAAGACCTGCCATCATAAAAGACCAACTGACCCTATCGAAGGCCTTCTCAGCGTCAGCGCCAAGAAGGACCAATGGGAGCCCCCTAGATCGAGCATGTTGGATAGAAGATAGGAGCTTAAATGTATTAGACCTGCCCTCCCTCCCTGGGACAAAGCCCAACTGTTCTGGAGCGACCAGATGTGGGAGACATTTTTTAATGCGCAAGAAAGAATCTTGGCCCATATCTTCAGGTCAATATTGAGGAGCGATATGGGCCTATAGCTCCCACAGTCTTCCGGATCCTTGCCCTCTTTAGCTATCAAAGTAATGTGAGCTTCTTGGGCCTGCTTCGGTAGGGTACCTCCCTGCAGCAGAGAATTACGGGAAGCAGTGAGATGAGGAAGCAGTATGTCCATACATTTGGTATAGTAGACTAGGGGGATCCCATCAGGACCCGGGCTCTTGCCCGGTGGGAAAGACAGAACTACCCTCCTAATTTCCTCAGAGGTGATGGGCTCTGAAAGGGAGTCAGACATAGAAGGGTCCAATGTGGGCAGATCTAGGTCTTCAAGGAACTGTTCTTGAGCTGCAAGAAGGGCAGGTTCCCAAATCTCATTTTGATTGGGTTGTATATTATAGAGAGTAGTATAAAAGCGTTGAAAGGCCAAAGCTATATCTGAGGTGGAAGTATGAGTGGGACCTCCCTTTTCTTTTATTACATGGATACGTTGCTTGACTCTAGCTTTCTTGATGAGGGACAACATTAGACGACCACCTTTGTCCCCATGGGCATAAAGTTTATGTTTGTGATGGAGGTAAGCTTTGGAGGACTGGTTCTTGGAGATGGTCAAGCAGTTTTTCTCTAAGTGCTTTAAGTTCAGATAGGGTAGCCGCTAGCTGTGACCGCTTGTGAGTTCCCTCTAATTGTGCAATGTCATGCAGCATCTGATCCGTTTTTTGTCTATATATTCCTTTTTCAATTTGTACCCCCACGAGATGAGAATGCCTCTGATATAGGCCTTATGGGCCTCCCAGACCACTGGTGGGGAAGGGCCAGAGGGTACGTTGCTGTCAAAGTAGAATTGAAGGTGACGTTATATGTCAGGTAAAGCCAGAGGGTGGTCTAGGATTCTCTCATTCAGTTTCCATTTAGAGGAGGAGTGAAAAGCATCAGATAGAAAGAGAAGCAGAGAAACAGGGGCATGGTCTGAGATCGTGATCGTGTCAATATCTGAATCCTTGATGGACGGAAGGAGAGATTGGTGGATCAACAGGTAATCCAGATGTTGATAGGTGCGGTGAGTTGCCGAGTAATGCGAGTAATCTTTGACGGAAGGGTTCCGAAACCACCAGGAGTCTAGAATAGATAAATCATTCAGTTTAGTGTGCAATCTTGCCAGAAGTTTCTGTGAAACATGTGAGGTACCAGAAGAAGAGTCTAAGCAGTGATTCAGGACCACATTAAGATCTGAGCCTACCATAATTGGGCCATCCGCAAATGTTTTAAGATTTGTCAAGACTTGGAGTAACTATGGGACAGGGGCATGGTTCGGTGCATAAATATTAGCCAGGGTGTATTTGGACTGATAGAGCTGAATGCGCAAAAACAACACTCTACCTTCTGAGTCTGCATATTGCTGTAAAATTTTGACAGGAAGGGAATGATGTATGGCTATTGACACTCCCATCGATGCCGAGGTCTCATGGCAGGAGTGGAACCATTGAGTAAAGTATTTCGTAGGCAACCTAGGGAGTTTATCCCGCTTGATGTGGGTTTCCTGCAAAAGGGCTATAGACGCCCTCAATCTCCTAAGCTGGTCCACAACATGATGTCTTTTTTCACGGGTACTTAACCCTCTGACATTGTAGGAGACCAGCGTGATATTCATCATCTTGGGGTAAGAGGGAGGGTAAGTAGTCAGGAGGGGGGGGGAGAAGGCAATGGGTTAGAGGAGGTAGGGTGTCAGTAAAGAGAGAGAGAGAAATAGAATCACTTATTCAGGAGAGTCAGTATTATGGTAGTCCCGGGGCATGGTTCATGGGGTGAGACATTTGGGTGCCAGGATTACTCAGGCGAGCAAGGGCTCAGGAATAGCAAACCTGAACGGCTCCGGCCGCCAGCAAGGATCGTCCAACAGTAGGCAGCAGCTCCGGGCCCTTTTGGACAGGATAGGCATATTCACAGCATTTGGACTTCAACGCGGCGAGGGTCCCTCTTTCACCAGAGTTTTCTTCTGTTTAGCAGCTTTGGAGCGCGATGCCACGTGCCACTCCTCGGGTCTCGGGAGGTCAGGAAGAGGGTTGAGATCCGATACCGGGAGCCATGAGGGAACATCCACAGGTGAGATATCCAATGTTGTCCAAACACTTGCGAGGTCAGCCGGTGTACGCAGTTAGTCTGCGGCCATTATGGTTTATGGAGAGGCCGAACGGGAACAACCAAGCATACTGTAGTCCCCACTCTCTCAATTTTTCAAGCAGGGGTTTCAAAAGGCGCCACTTAGCTAGGGTTGAAGGCGCAATGTCCTGATATAGGGCAAGCACACCCCCCCCCCTCCCATAGGTGACTGACTTCTTCTCCCGGGCTGCTTGCAGAATCGCAGCCGTGTCCACGTGGGACAGCAAGCCGCATATCACATCTCTCGGGGGATCAGTAGGTCTAGGCTTCGGTCGTAGAGCTCTGTGGATCCTTTCAATGGTTATGCATTTAGCCCGTTCAGGACAGGACTCAAAGACTCAAAGATCTCAGCTGCGACTTTTAGAAGTGCCTCGGCGGCCCACGATTCAGGTATGCCCTTGAACCTTATATTCTTTCTACGACTTCTATTCTCTTGGTCCTCTATGAGGGCAAACGTAGAGTTTAGGTGTGCTTCAAATAGGTCAGCTCGGTTAGTGAGGGCTGCTGAGTAGGTGGAGAGAGCTGAGCATGCAGCCCCCAGCGCCTCGGTCCTATTACCTATGTCGATCTCTTATGTCTTAATATCCACAAGTTCAGTGAGCTCTGGCTTAACTGCTTGTGCTAGGGCCTTCTTCATGAAGGATTTCAAAAACTGTTGTGTCACAGCAGCGGGAGACGAGCCATTAGCATCGCTATCCTGCTCACCTTCTTCCATAGAGTCCTTCTGTGAGGCAGTCTCCGGCGCCATCTTGGGCTGTCGAGCGGGAGAGATGCCACCCTTCTTCTTGAAGAATTTGGACATTTCAGCTTGTCCTTTCTGCGATTTTGGTGATTCGCCAAGGTCACCAGGTACTTGTCTGCCTTATTTGACCATCATTTGCAAAAATAGTGAGAGTTATAGGTGCTGTTTCTCTGGTTAGTCGGGAGAGCTGCAGGCTCACGCGTCCATTCCGTTCCGCGGCTAGGCTCCGCCCCCAGTTATTTCATTATGACAGTGGTTGTGACTAGAGATGAGCGGATCTCATGAAATATGTCTTGGGAGGATTCAATCGAATCAGCTGTCAGATTCTATTTAAATTCAACATCCAATTTGGATTTGTACAGGAGCAAGGACTCCTCTCACAGACAGATATCCCTGCTCCTGTACAATGCTAAAAGAAACATATATAGACCACCAAAACCTTGTAACACTGTGATCTATAGTTTTTATCTGTTCCATTGTGAAGTAGACAGGTCTTTTTGTTTTATTACATTTTCAGTGATTCTGGTGTTTGTTTTTTTAGACTATTTATTTATTTTTGCTCATGTGTGAATTATATCTTTTGAAGGATTGAAAAAGGGGGGTGATTACATTTTTTATTTTTTATCAGGGACGGAGATTTTATTTTATTTTTAAAAACATTTTTTTTATTTTATTATTTACACTGTTTATGTTCCTCTAGGGGGATTTTATAAGAAATCATTAGATTGCTTATTATGATCAGTGCTGTGCTATTGTATAGCATATATAAGTTAGATCGGTGCTCTGCTGGTGCTGCCTGCCTGAGCCAGAATCTATGGGCAGAACTATGGCCTATTGAAGAGCCCTTGTTGCCTTAGTATCCAATCGGGAACTATATAGTGGGCAGAGATAGAGTGAACAATGACTATGCTGTACATGCTGCTGTGTGGATCTTCAGCCCTTGTCTCCTCTCCTCTATGTTCCTGAGCACACCCAATCACAGAATGGACCAAAGGCTTCCTGGTTTAAGATAATCAGATGCTCCTATCTGTAGGGCCACTGTCAGGGGAGGGGTTACATATATACACATACAAAACACTCCTTCCCACTACAATAAAAGTCCATTAATACAAATGATCTGGTTGATTCCTTTCTGTTGTGGGGTATCGTCTCTACTTACTATGGTTCCTGATAAAGAGTGGTGCCATCCCCTTGAAACACGTTGTCCGAGAGTCTTATGGCAATAAAAGCCTTTTGCCTTATTATTTTGCTGTCAGATATTTATAATATGCCTGCCATCAGGTGAGAGCCAACATGGAACCTATTTTTCTTCTACCATAAGAAGAGCATCTTCTCCTACACTGAAGAGATTAGACTATGCAGAGGGGCTCTTGTTCAGCTTGCTTTCTGCCAACTAAGAGAAAACTCCTTCTTAGAGCAGAAGACTTGAAGTGTGGACTGGAACAGAATAAAGGACAGTCATTGCTTGTAGAACAGGATTTTACCTTGAACAACACTTTTGTCTTGGTGTAGATATGCCAGGACCAGAGCTAGGAGATGTTACTCTGCTAAAGCCAGACCTAGACTCAATAGATGCTAGCCAGAGACTAACTAAGAGGGTTGGGTCAACCATCTCCGGGGAGAAGAGACTGGACTAGACAAGGGGCAGGGACTCTTCTCACAGCCTTCTAAAGGTTTCTTTTCAAAACCATGGAGTAGCAAGCATCACATGACCAAGGCATAATTTATATCATGCAACAGTATATAGAGATTTTAACCCTCACACTTGTTTCACCTCAGTGTATGCTACCAATGTGGTGCATTATGCAAGAAAGATTTCTCACAGCCACACGACAGCTTCTTATGGATGGTAGCTGGACCACAAGTACGGGGACACTACACGTTCTGCATCTGTTCTATCTGTGCAAAATCGGTTTTAATGATAGTTAGTGCAAGTACCTCAACTGTTGTGAAAAGCAGTGCATAGAGGATTGTGTTATTTTTGCACACTTTCAAGAACGCCAATCCTGTTGCGACTTCCCACAATAGGATAATATTTGTGATGTCCTGTAAAAAGCCATTTGTCTGTGTCCCGGAATTAGATTTTCTGGTTGGAATTCGGAAGTAAACTGTGCACGTTTGTGACTTTGTGAAGTATTTGGATTTTTTTTACTGCATTATTGTACTTTGTTGTTATATCCTAAGTAATGGTTTATTTTTAGTTACACCCAGTACATAGCATATTATTTAGGAAACCCCACCATCTAGTTGAGAAAGTTGGTAATGTTTGGTCTATAGAAAGTATACTGGTTCATAGACTATAATACACAACAGGTGACTATTATATCACCTTGTGCAGCTGCCCCTCCGGGGCAACAAATCCAGTACGGCTACTGTGACGCCGCCCCTCCGGGGCAACAAATCCAGTATGGCTACAGTGACAGCTTACTCTGCTGCTCATGGAACCACAAGTGCCAGCCCGTCCTGTTCCCCAATATTAGACTAAGTTTCTTTTTTTATTTTTATTTTTTTTTTTAAACGCCAAGAAAAATGCCAATTTAGCCTCATGGAGTTTTTTTTTTTGGCCAAAAAACGCTGCGGCCAGATGTTAGCTGTAAATCAATGAGAAATCGCTAAATTCTTGTTCCACTTGGCGTTTTTCAGTATGGCATTTTTTAAAATCCTTTTGGCGGTTTTTCACTCTTTTTTGGCGTTTTTCAGCTCCTTGGCGGTTTTGCAAAATCTCAGCATGTTGAGCCACTGGTGTTTTCTTTCCTGAAATTGTAGCGTCTTTCTTCCATAGAAGTCTATGAGAGTAAAAAAACACCAAGAAAAATGCCATGTGGGTTTTAACTTTGGCGTTTTTTCAGGCGGTTTTTATTCTCTTTTGGAATCCAAAAAAGTGATGGAGATACACTTTTTTAATAAAATTTTGTAGGGGACCATTAAAAAAATATATAAAAAGATACAGTAGTGATGGAAAAAATTGTATCTAACAAAATTTATCTTTTTTATTACAAAATTTGTATACATTTTTAAACAGGGATCAATTTATGTGTGCGGGCGGGAACCTAAAAATGTAGCCGACAATAACAAAAATGTAGTGTGTGTGTGTGTTTTTCACTTTTTTTTCTTTATTTTTTACATTTTGTTAATTAGTACTACTACTACCAGCATGGAACACACTGTTCCATGATGGGAGTAGTAGTACCTGTACTAATTGACAGATCGCCCGTTGCGATCCTCCTGTATAAATTATAGATGCGGCGGCCGCTCTTCTCTGGTCTCCTGCACTGCCGTATATATACACCTATTCATATTTCCCACAGAGAGCTGTGATTGGTCAGATGGTTCCAGCCAATCACAGCTTTCTGTGGGAAATATGAATATGTGTATATATATGTCAGTGCAGGGGACCATAGAAGAGTGGCCGGCCGCATTTATACATTATACCGCAGGATCACAGGGGGTGTCAGGAGTGACATCCGCTGTGGTCTTTCCTTAACTGCAGGTACTACTACTCCCAACATGGAGCACACTCTGCTCCATACTGGGACCTGTATTACCTGCATTAATAGAAAGATCGCATCATGTGTCAAAAATTACACTCGCTGCGATCTGTCTATTAATGCAGGTACTACAGCTCCCAGCATGGGGCAGAGTGTGCTCCATGTTGGGAGTAGTAGTAACTGCAGGTAAGAACAGATCATGGCGGGTATCACTACTGACATCCACTGTGATCATCCTGTCTATAGCAGAGATGTGGAGCGGCTTTCTCCTGCGCTCGCATCTCTGCCCTATACTCCGGCCGGCCACTCACTCATTCGTATTTCCCTCTGAGAGCGGTGATTGGCTGCAACCATCCGGCCAATCACCACTCTGGGCGGAAAATATGAATGAGTGATGTTCTATTCACATCACTGGCCGGAGAACAGAGCAGAGATGTGATCGCTGTATAGAGCCACTCCAAATCTCTGCTATATTATGGACGATCGCATCGGGTGTCTGATACCCATGGCAATATGTCTATTAGTACAGGTACTACTACTCTCATCATGGAACAGACTGTTCCATGCTGGGAGTAGTAGTACTACCTAAAAAATAGGGGGGGGGGGAGTGAAACACACACTTTATTAAAAATTAATTAAAATTTAGTTATAAAAAATTTACATTTCGTTAAATACATTTTTTTCCATCACTACTACATCCTTTTTTTTTTTTTTTGGTACCCAACAAATTTTGAAAAAAACAAGGTGCCAAAAATGCAATTTCCACACAAATGAAAAAACGCCAGAAAAAACACCAGGCGCAGGAAATTGCACTGCTGTTTTTTCAGGCATTTTTTCTTGCGTTTTTTTCAGACCAAAAAACGCAGGGCAAAAAAAGAAGTAGAAACTTAGCCTTAGGGCTGCAATAGTTTTTTCACTTTCCAGGCACCAAACCTGCTGCTATTTTTGGACGGCTTTGAAGAGCCTTTGCTTCTTACAATGAGTTTGTTTACGTAAAAGCAGCTGCAGGTATCTGCCAACAACAAAGAATAATTTCTGCACCTTTGCATGAAAAACTGCTAGTAACCACCAGGCACCATCCTGATTAGAGATGAGCGAATTTACAGTAAATTCGATTCGTCACGAACTTCGCGGCTCGGCAGTTGATGACTTATCCTGAATAAATTAGTTTAGCTTTCAGGTGCTCCGGTGGGCTGGAAAAGGTGGATACAGTCCTAGGAAAGCTGAAAGCTGAACAAATGTATGCAGGATAAGTCATAAACTGCCGAGCCGAGAAGTTCGTGACGAATCGAATTTACTGTAAATTCGCTCATCTCTAATCCGGATAAAACATACAAGTTGTCATAACTGTGACCATAACTTTCCCAAAAGTCCATAGATACACCGTAGGTGACCTGGCAGGGCTATACAGGGATTTCAGGGACTTTAGTGTTATATATGAACTTTAGAGCTAATAATGAAGTTGGGGCCTGGACAAAACTAGTGTGGTCCGAAGTTTGAGAAAAAAGTTTGAAAAGTTTCTTATAGATCTGTAGTGCACAACCTTTAAACTGGGAGGAAATTGTCATAAGTGTTGTGTGTGGGGCCCCTAACCATCTCTAAGACACCTATATTTGGGGAACTTCTCAGTATCCCGAGAGCAATAAGAGGCAGGAAGATGGCGGCCCGACTCTGCCGTACACCATTGCGATTTACCAGAACTTCGTAAGTTTTTAACAAACTGCAATGGCCGACCTCATCTCCTCTTCTCTGGAGTGCAGAACAGGCCATCCGACCTACACTTACCTGGTGTTGGGAGGTCCACTCCTCAGACATTTATGGTACACACTGTTGGTCTGCCATAAATGTCCCAGATGTCATAATCCTTTATAAGTTATCAGTGAGTTCTTTGGAATCTTACTAGAGATAAGTAAATGTATTAAACTGTTGAATAACACGCGGATCTTACAGAGGAGAAGACCCCATTATCCATACTCTGAACCCAGCAGAATATCAGTGATGTCCATTGTGTTCATGCCGCCCTCAGGTGGAACAGCGGAGTTCTTCTAAGGCTATGTTCACACTGGGGAATGTCCGCACGGAAAATCTCTGTGCGGACATTCCACTGGCAGTGGAGCGCCGGCAGAACATGGCTAGGACTGCTTGGAAATGCACCTTCCCATAGACGGCAATGCATTTCTGTGAAGAGTCCGCAGACATGTCTATTCTTTCTGCGGACTCTTCACAATTTCCTAAGGTCTTCATGGACTATAGATGTCACTGGTTTGTATCACAGACTCTGGGTCATCACTTCTGAAGATGTGTGAGACATATGACAGATAGCTACCTGAGAGACTTATATTAATATGTGTATAATATGTTATATAAAAGAATCAGATGAGAGTCACAGGACAATGATGGGGATGATGATCCTTTTATTAAAGGTAGAATAAACACCGCTGTAAATACAGGATCACATGGGACACTGCACACAATGAGCCGTCTGCAGATCCCCCTTGGTGCCCATGGCCGATGTTCAGGGTTCTATATAGTCCTGGAAGACAGAATAATGAGAAATATATAGAACATACAGTATATACACTGGATAGTATAGGCTAACAGGTGAATAGCAGTCTATTTGCTGGATGGGTGGATACAAGCAGCTCATTGACTGGATGGAGTGGATACAAGCAGTTTATTTGCCCCTATGGGTGGATACAAGCAGCTCATTGGCTGAATGGCTGGATACGAGCAGCTCATTGGCTGGATGGCTGGATACGAGCAGCGCATTGGCTGGATGGCTGGATACGAGCAGTTTATTATCTGGATGGGTGGATACGAGCAGTTTATTATCTGGATGGGTGGATACGAGCAGTTTATTATCTGGATGGGTGGATACGAGCAGTTTAATATCTGGATGGCTGGATACGAGCAGTTTATTGGCTGGATGGCTGGATACGAGCAGTTTATTGGCTGGATGGCTGGATACGAGCAGTTTATTATCTGCATGGGTGGATACGAGCAGCTCATTGGCTGGATACGAGCAGTTTATTGGCTGGAAGGGGTGGATACGAGCAGGTCTTTGGGCTGGATATGTGGATAGGAGCAGGTCATTAGCTGGATGGGGATATGAGCAGCTCATTGGCTGGATGGCTGGATACGAGCAGTTTATTGGCTGGATGGGGATATGAGCAGCTCATTGGCTGGATGGCTGGATACGAGCAGTTTATTGGCTGGAAGGGGTGGATACGAGCAGCTCATTGGCTGGATGGCTGGATACAGGCAGTTTATTATCTGGATGGGTGGATATAAGCAGGACATTGGCTGGATGGGTGATATGAGCAGGTCATTGGCTGGATGGGTGGATATGAGCAGGTCATTGGCTGGATGGGTGGATATGAGCAGGTCATTGGCTGGATGGCTGGATACGAGCAGTTTATTGGCTGGAAGGGGTGGATACGAGCAGCTCATTGGCTGGATGGCTGGATACAGGCAGTTTATTATCTGGATGGGTGGATACAAGCAGGACATTGGCTGGATGGGTGATATGAGCAGGTCATTGGCTGGATGGGTGGATATGAGCAGGTCATTGGCTGGATGGGTGGATATGAGCAGCTCGTTGACTGGATGGCTGAATACGAGCAGTTTATTATCTGGATGGGTGGATACGAGCAGCTCATTAGCTCAGAGAGAGAAAGGGATTTAGTTCTGTGAATTTTAGATAAGACTCAGCTATTGGGTGATGGGATGGGATGGTGCTGGTGAGGGAGAGCTGCTCCATATAGATCTTCTCATATGATGAATAATACTGGTGATGGAACATGAAAGGAAAAACAAAAACACTTTAAAAGGGATATTCCAGTGAAAAACATTTTCTTTTTCATATCAACTAGCTCCAGAAAGTAAAACAGATTTGTAAATTACTTCTATTAGAAAATCTTAATCCTAACAGTACTTATCAGCTGCTGAAGTTGAGTTGTTCTTTTCTGTCTGACAACAGTGCTCTCTGCTGACACCTCTGTCCATGTCAGGAACTGTCCAGAGTAGGCGCAAATCCCCATAGCAAACCTCTCCTGTTCTGGACAGTTCCTGACATGGACAGAGATATAAGCAGAGAGCACTGTGGTCAGACAGAAAAGAACAACTCAACTTTAGCAACTGCTAAGTACTGGTAGGAATAAGATTAATAGAAGTAATTTACAAATTTGTTTAACTTTCTGGAGCCAGTTGATATGAAAAAAAAATTATTTCACCGGAGTACTCCTTTAAAATGTTTTAAAATTATTTTTGAGTTGGAATCTTTTTATTTTCAGGGGCGTCTTCACGCAGTTTATCTATATGAGAGATTACGGATTTATGGGTAGTGGTGTTGGACTTCTTAGAACATAAAAACCTGACAATCATTTATCCCTCTCATGTGATTGGTCGCGGTACTTACAGGAGTGACGCACATGACCTGACAGGCGTAATCACAGCACTTCTGACCCTCAGGACACATCTCGTCACAACTGCAGAGCGGCTTAGGACCCGGAATAGCACAGGCTACCAGTGTATTCACTGTAGGACACGTCCCAGGTCTCTTTTCAGCTAAAGGAAGAAAACACAAGAAGAGAGAATTACATTCCAGCGATCAGTGAGGAGGAGATACAAGGATCGACCATTGATGACCAGACCTGGAAGAGCCTTGGTGACCTCTACATACACAATATATACCGCACCAAGAAGGAGATGTGGGATACAACTTGTGACCATCCTGATGATCCATGGAAGTCATAACCATACGAGAGAAGATTATTGGGGGAAACTGTTTAGAGATGAGCGAAGTTACAGTAATTTGATTCATCATGAACTTCTCGGCTCAGCAGTTGCTGACTTTATCCTGCATAGATTAGTTCAGCTTTCCGGTGCTCCTGTGGCTGGAAACGGTGGATGCAGTCCTAGGAAAGTCTCCAGCCACCAGAGCACCTGAAAGAGGAACTCATTTATGCAGGATAAAGACATCAACTGCCGAGCAGTGAGGTTCATGACGAATCAGATCTCTAAAACTGTTCAACTGAAAGACACAAGATGCTCTGGCCCCTTTAAGGACATGGCCAATATTTATTTTTGCATTTTCGTTTTTTCTTTTTTTTTTTTTAGGGAAATACTAAATGCAATTTAGCAAATTTTAGAAGGTTTTATTTTTGCACAGATCATTTTACTGTATGGTATGATTAAAACGATACCCGTGTTTACAGATTTACTATTATTGTGCGGCTTTTAAAAACTGTCAAATTTTTTGACAAAAATAAGTATGTAAAAAATCCTCCTTTTCTGACCCCTATAACATTTAAAGTTTTCTTTCTACAGGGACGTATGACAGTTATTTTTTGTGCCATGATCTGTATTTTGTATCGGTGCAAATTTTTGTTTTGATTTAACTTTTGATTTTATATATTTTCAAGAATTTTGTTTTATGTTTATTTTACACTTTTTTCAGCACCAATCATTAGATTGCTATGCTTTTGACAAAATAAGTAAAGACATTTTTAAGAAGATCGCCCATCCTGCACACTGGAGATCGCCCATCCTGCACACTGGAGATCGCCCATCCTGCACACTGGAGATCACCCATCCTGCACACTGGAGATCGCCCATCCTGCACACTGGAGATCGCCCATCCTGCACACTGGAGATCACCCATCCTGCACACTGGAGATCGCCCATCCTGCACACTGGAGATCGCCAATCCTGCACACTGGAGGTCACCCATCCTGCACACTGGAGATCGCCCATCCTGCACACTGGAGATCACCCATCCTGCACACTGGAGATCACCCATCCTGTACACTGGAGATCGCCCATCCTGCACACTGGAGATCGCCCATCCTGCACACTGGAGATCACCCATCCTGTACACTGGAGGTCGCCCATCCTGTACACTGGAGATCACCCATCCTGCACACTGGAGGTCACCCATCCTGTACACTGGAGATCACCCATCCTGTACACTGGAGATCGCCCATTCTGCACACTGGAGGTCGCCCATCCTGCACACTGGAGGTCGCCCATCCTGCACACTGGAGGTCGCCCATCCTGCACACTGGAGGTCGCCCATCCTGCACACTGGAGATCGCCCATCCTGCACACTGGAGGTCGCCCATCCTGCACACTGGAGGTCGCCCATCCTGCACACTGGAGGTCACCCATCCTGCACACTGGAGGTCGCCCATCCTGTACACTGGAGGTCAACTATCCTGTACACTGGAGATCACCCATCCTGCACACTGGAGATCACCCATCCTGCACACTGGAGGTCACCCATCCTGTACACTGGAGGTCACCCATCCTGTACACTGGCGATCGCCCATCCTGTACACTGGAGGTCGCCCATCCTGTACACTGGAGGTCACCCATCCTGTACACTGGAGATCGCCCATCCTGTACACTGGAGGTCACCCATCCTGCACACTGGAGATCACCCATCCTGCACACTGGAGGTCGCCCATCCTGCACACTGGAGGTCGCCCATCCTGCACACTGGAGGTCACCCATCCTGCACACTGGAGGTCGCCCATCCTGTACACTGGAGGTCAACTATCCTGTACACTGGAGATCACCCATCCTGCACACTGGAGATCACCCATCCTGCACACTGGAGGTCACCCATCCTGTACACTGGAGGTCACCCATCCTGTACACTGGAGATCGCCCATCCTGTACACTGGAGGTCGCCCATCCTGTACACTGGAGGTCACCCATCCTGTACACTGGAGGTCACCCATCCTGTACACTGGAGGTCGCCCATCCTGTACACTGGAGGTCGCCCATCCTGTACACTGGAGATCGCCCATCCTGTACACTGGAGGTCACCCATCCTGCACACTGGAGATCACCCATCCTGTACACTGGAGATCACCCATCCTGTACACTGGAGATCGCCCATCCTGCGCACTGGAGGTCGCCCATCCTGCACACTGGAGGTCACCCATCCTGCACACTGGAGGTCGCCCATCCTGCACACTGGAGGTCGCCCATCCTGCACACTGGAGATCGCCCATCCTGCACACTGGAGATCGCCCATCCTGCACACTGGAGATCGGCCATCCTGTACACTGGAGGTCGCCCATCCTGCACACTGGAGGTCGCCCATCCTGCACACTGGAGGTCGCCCATCCTGCACACTGGAGGTCGCCCATCCTGCACACTGGAGGTCGCCCATCCTGTACACTGGAGGTCAACCATCCTGTACACTGGAGGTCACCCATCCTGCACACTGGAGGTCATCCATCCTGCACACTGGAGGTCACCCATCCTGTACACTGGAGGTCACCCATCCTGTACACTGGAGATCGCCCATCCTGTACACTGGAGGTCGCCCATCCTGTACACTGGAGGTCGCCCATCCTGTACACTGGAGGTCACCCATCCTGTACACTGTAGGTCGCCCATCCTGCACACTGAAGGTCACCCATCCTGTACACTGGAGATCACCCATCCTGTACACTGGAGGTCGCCCATCCTGCACACTGGAGATCGGCCATCCTGTACACTGGAGATCGGCCATCCTGTACACTGGAGGTCACCCATCCTGCACACTGGAGGTCACCCATCCTGCACACTGGAGGTCGCCCATCCTGCACACTGGAGGTCGCCCATCCTGCACACTGGAGATCACCCATCCTGCACACTGGAGGTCACCCATCCTGCACACTGGAGGTCACCCATCCTGCACACTGGAGGTCACCCATCCTGTACACTGGAGGTCACCCATCCTGTACACTGGAGATCGCCCATCCTGTACACTGGAGGTCGCCCATCCTGTACACTGGAGGTCACCCATCCTGTACACTGGAGGTCACCCATCCTGTACACTGGAGGTCGCCCATCCTGTACACTGGAGGTCACCCATCCTGTACACTGGAGGTCACCCATCCTGTACACTGGAGGTCACCCATCCTGTACACTGGAGGTCGCCCATCCTGTACACTGGAGATCGCCCATCCTGTACACTGGAGGTCACCCATCCTGCACACTGGAGATCGCCCATCCTGTACACTGGAGATCGCCCATCCTGCGCACTGGAGGTCGCCCATCCTGCACACTGGAGGTCACCCATCCTGCACACTGGAGGTCGCCCATCCTGCACACTGGAGGTCGCCCATCCTGCACACTGGAGATCGCCCATCCTGCACACTGGAGATCGCCCATCCTGCACACTGGAGATCGGCCATCCTGTACACTGGAGGTCGCCCATCCTGCACACTGGAGGTCGCCCATCCTGCACACTGGAGGTCGCCCATCCTGCACACTGGAGGTCACCCATCCTGCACACTGGAGGTCACCCATCCTGTACACTGGAGGTCACCCATCCTGCACACTGGAGATCACCCATCCTGCACACTGGAGGTCACCCATCCTGTACACTGGAGGTCACCCATCCTGTACACTGGAGATCGCCCATCCTGTACACTGGAGGTCGCCCATCCTGTACACTGGAGGTCACCCATCCTGTACACTGGAGGTCACCCATCCTGTACACTGTAGGTCGCCCATCCTGCACACTGAAGGTCACCCATCCTGTACACTGGAGATCACCCATCCTGTACACTGGAGGTCACCCATCCTGCACACTGGAGATCGGCCATCCTGTACACTGGAGGTCACCCATCCTGCACACTGGAGGTCACCCATCCTGCACACTGGAGGTCGCCCATCCTGCACACTGGAGGTCGCCCATCCTGCACACTGGAGATCACCCATCCTGCACACTGGAGGTCACCCATCCTGCACACTGGAGGTCACCCATCCTGCACACTGGAGGTCACCCATCCTGCACACTAGAGATCACCAATCCTGTACACTGAAGGTTACCCATCCTGTACACTGGAGATCGCCCATCCTGTACACTGGAGATCGCCCATCCTGTACACTGGAGATCGCCCATCCTGTACACTGGAGGTCACCCATCCTGCACACTGGAGATTGCCCATCTTGTACACTGGAGATCGCTCATCCTGTACACTGGAGGTCACTCATCCTTTACACTGGAGGTCGCCGAATCTGTACATTGGTGATCTCCCATCCTGCACACTGGAGATTGCCCATCCTGTACACTGGACGTCACCCATCCTGAACACTAGTGATTGGCCATCCTTTACACTGGAGGTCACCCATCCTTCACACTAGAGATCACCAATCCTGTACTCTGAAGGTCACCCATCCTGTATATTAAAGGTCACCTATCCTGTACACTGGAGATCACGCATCCTGTACACTGGAGATCGCCCATCCTGCACACTGGAGGTAGCTCACACTGGAGGTAGCTCGCCGATTCTGTACACTGGTGATCGCCCATCCTGCACACTGGAGATTGCCCATCCTGTACACTGGAGGTCACCCATGCTGAACACTAGTGATTGGCCATCCTGCACACTGGAGGTCACCCATCCGGCACACTGGAGATCACCCATCATGCACACTGGAGGTCACCCATCCTTAAAACTAGTGATTGGCCATCCTGCTCCATGGAGATCGCCCATCCAGCACAGTCCGATCAAATTGCAGAGGTCTGATGCGCTTACCTGAATCCACCAGCACCTTCATTTTCCCTATATATGCCATCATTGACATTGATCACTGCTTCTATAGAATTAATGGCAGACATCAGTGTGATCGCTAATGTCGGCCATCAACGGCGAAGTCCCAGCTACTGATAGGAGCCGGGGTAAATTGTGCATGAAGCGAGTGCAACTCCTGCGTTTGCTTCATGTTCATTTCGTAGATGTCCCCGGCATCATGATGTACATTTACGTCAAAGGTCCCTAGGGGCTCGTACCCTGTTGGGCAACTCTAGCCTGGATACAAGTTAATACATGGTTGGGATATTGGAAGAATACAAGTTTCAGATTGCATCCTGTGGCACATTCTATTCACCTTTTGTGCGTACTCTCACGTAACCACTCCTCCCAACACCCCCTAACAACTTGGTCAGAACTGCCTGGATGGTAGATAACTCATTGCTTCTCTCAGTCCAATAAAGTCTCTTATCTGGGCAAGATGTTATTAAGTGCATCTCAGAGCCATGTCTAGAAGTCAACGATCTCTCGTCAAGAGATACACTATCCAAAAGTAGCCTCTGAGAGGATTTTTATAGGACAGTGGGGAAAGCACTTTTACACTGGCCATAAGGCCCCCTCCCATTGACATTAATGGAGGTGGCATGACGTCACGTTTCTGTCCATGGAAACCCAGTGTTCTAAACATAATGTTTATAATGGCGGTGCAGCACAGGTGCTGCACTGAGATTGTGGGGGTCCCGGCAGTGAGACCCCACAATCAACTATCTAATCCCCTATCCTTTGGATGGGTGATAAGATGCCTAGGGTCAGAGTACCCTTTTAAATTGACAAGTATGTCTAGTTTTTATTATTGTGTCCGTCACCTTCACCCAGACATTACACCCCGTGAGACTAAATGTGAGAGAATACAGGAGTGTATGTCACACCATCCTCTATACTAGTGATCACACCCTCCTCTCTACTGGTGATCACACCCTCCTCTCTACTGGTGATCACACCCTCCTCTCTACTGGTGATCACACCCTCCTCTCTACTAGTGATCACACCCTCCTCTCTACTAGTGATCACACCCTCCTCTCTACTAATGATCACACCCTCCTCTCTACTGGTGATCACACCCTCCTCTCTACTAGTGATCACACCCTCCTCTCTACTAGTGATCACACCCTCCTCTCTACTAGTGATCACACCCTCCTCTCTACCGGTGATCACACCCTCCTCTCTACTAATGATCACATCATCCTCTCTACTGGCGATCACACCCTCCTCTCTACTGGTGATCACACCCTCCCCTCTACTGGTGATCACACCCTCCTCTCTACTGGTGATCACATCATCCTCTCTACTGGTGATCACACCCTCCTCTCTACTGGTGATCACACCCTCCTCTCTACTGGTGATCACATCATCCTCCCTACTGGCGATCACACCCTCCTCTCTATTGGTGATCACACCCTCCTCTCTACTGGTGATCACATCCTCCCCTCTACTGGTGATCACACCATCCTCTCTACTGGGGATCACACCATCCTCTGTACTGGTGATCACACCCTCCTCTCTACTGGTGATCACACCCTCCTCTTTACTGGTGATCACACCCTCCCCTCTACTGGTGATCACACCCTCCTCTCTACTGGTGATCACACCCTCTTCTCTACTGGTGATCACATCCTCCCCTCTACTGGTGATCACACCATCCTCTCTACTGGTGATCACACCATCCTCTCTACTGGTGATCACACCCTCCTCTCTACTGGTGATCACACCCTCCTCTTTACTGGTGATCACACCCTCCCCTCTACTGGTGATCACACCCTCCTCTTTACTGGTGATCACACCCTCCTCTCTACTGGTGATCACACCATCCTCTCTACTGGTGATCACACCCTCCTCTTTACTGGTGATCACACCCTCCTCTCTACCGGTGATCACACCCTTCCCTCTACTGGTGATCACACCCTCCTCTCTACCGGTGATCACACCCTTCCCTCTACTGGTGATCACACCATCCTCTCTGCTGGTGTTCACACTGTGATGGTGCACAGGCACCAAAGTATTCCTTATAATTCTTCCTGAGTTTCAGATGTATTCTGTAGGTAACTTAGGTCATTTCTATATGTGTTAGGGAGGGGCAGGGTGATCGGTTGTCATGGTTGATATGTCTAGACATGAGATGGACACAGGAAGATGCTGAGCAAAGGAATGTGGACTGACCCTGCTATGTATGTCTGGTCTGGGTGGGGCTGGATGGACACAGGAAGATGGGGGATATTGACCAAAGGAATGCAAATTATTCCTGGTGCCCACCTCAGGTCTGGGGCAGACACCTTGGAGATGCCTTCCCTCCCCCTTACAGGAATCTGGGTAGATAAGAAGAGCGGGTTGGGGGACTCTGGGTGGAGTGTGTGATGTCCAGGAGACAGGATCTGATGGGAGATCAGAGCCTGCCGTTGCTGTGATGATCTCTGGGGTAAGAGTTGCTGCCAGTACAACACTTCCCTGGAGATTGTGCCCCAGAATCTGGAGAATTGCTGGGATAGAGGAGCCGTGGCTGAGGCCGCCCTCTGGAACAAGGAATAGTGTTGGACATATCTGTGGACTTAGCTGTGGACCCCTGTGAACTGAGGAGCGGATGTGAGGACCGGACCTCCCAGGAGACTTGAGGTATCACTAGACGTGGAGCTGTTATCTGTGGACTGTGAACAATACATTGGAGTGTGGAGTGTTGGACCCGGAGCTGAATCCCGGGATCTGCAGTTTGTTCCTTTCCTGTGCCCAGTGACTGTGCCCCTCTGTTGCCCATTGTTTGCCCAGACTCCGGATCACCCCTCATCGTGTGAATTGTGTTTAGTTTTGTGATCTCTGCCAATAAACCTGGTGCTGTTCTCCCATCTCCTGCTCGGTTGATTGTGTGACAATCCTTATGTGTTGAACCCCGTCACAACACCCTCCTCTCTACTAGTGATCACAGCAATGCCCCTGCTTAAAGGGCTATTCCGAATTACAACACTTGTCCTTTATCCAGCAGTCGGACCCCCCCCCCCCCCCAAGATCTTTAAAGTTGTTTCATCCCCATGAAATCGGTCACAGTCATTAAGCAGGGTCATTGAGATGCTCCCAGTTAGGGCTCATGCATAGGCTCCTATAATGGACCCCAAATTCTCTGCAAGGGACATTATACCCTGAATATTACACAGAATTAATACCAGCCCCATCTACAAACATCTCCTGTCCCATACAGAACTCCATCTACAAGCATCTCCTGTCCCATACAGAGCTCCATCTACAAGCATCTCCTGTCCCATACAGAGCTCCATCTACAAGCATCTCCTGTCCCATACCGAGCTCCATCTACAATCATCTCCTGTCCCGTACAGAACTCCAACTACAAGCATCTCCTGTCCCGTACAGAACTCCATCTACAATCATCTCCTGTCCCATACAGAGCTCCATCTACAAGTATCTCCTGTCCCATACCGAGCTCCATCTACAAGCATGTCCTGTCCTGTACAGAACTCCATCTACAAGCATCTCCTGTCCCATACAGAACTCCATCTACAAGCATCTCCTGTCCCATACAGAACTCCATCTACAATCATCTCCTGTCCCATCAGGGCTCCATCTACAATCATCTCCTGTCCCATACAGAACTCCATCTACAAGCATCTCCTGTCCCGTACAGAACTCCATCTACAAGCATCTCCTGTGCCATACAGAACTCCATCTACAAGCATCTCCTGTCCCATACAGAACTCCATCTACAAGCATCCCCTGTCCCATACAGAACTCCATCTACAAGCATCTCCTGTCCCATACAGAGCTCCATCTACAAGCATCTCCTGTCCCATACAGAACTCCATCTACAAGCATCCCCTGTCCCATACAGAACTCCATCTACAAGCATCTCCTGTCCCATACAGAGCTCCATCTACAAGCATCTCCTGTCCCATACAGAGCTCCATCTACAAGCATCTCCTGTCCCATACCGAGCTCCAGCTACAAGCATCTCCTGTCCCATCAGGGCTCCATCTACAAGCATCTCCTGTCCCATCAGGGCTCCATCTACAATCATCTCCTGTCTCATCAGGGCTCCATCACAGTCTATGTCAGAATTACATTCTCCTTTTGGAGGTGGAAACTTACATCTTGTATTTGGAATCGGACAGGTGCCACACTTTTCTGCAATAGAAATGGTTGACCTGTCAGAGATAAGTGATGTCATGTGGTATGGAGGGTGATTGTCCCATGTGACCGGCTTCTTTCTTTATACATAGAATATATATATATACATATATATATATATATATATATATATATATATATATATATATATATAGAAAAAATGCAGGCAGCACACCACAGCTTGTATCCAAAGAAAAGCGAGTTTATTCCATGATGTGATAGAGACTACGTTTCTCAAGTGTGGGAAAGCCAGCATGAGGCTGGAGAAACGTAGTCTCTATCACATCATGGAATAAACTCGCTTTTCTTTGGATACAAGCTGTGGTGTGCTGCCTGCATTTTTTCTGTGGATTGAAGAACCAGTGGGCCGAGGTTCGGAACATGCGTGCACCCCTTATCTCTTCTTGCCATATTTTTTTGGGATGTGCTGGTTCTATTGCAATCATATATATATATATATATATATATATATATATATATATATATATATATATATATATACATACAGAATAAGAGCAGATACTGAGGAACTCTTTTATTTTATATAAAAAGAAATACAAAACATAAACCAAACATAACAACCATAACAATGATAATCAAACATAAGATAAACCTAATGCATAACAAATAATATCACAAACAAATATCCCTTCTGGTCCAGGACAACACACACTCCATACCTATATACACACACACCGCCAACCTATATAACTATATACATGACATACCTATATAACTATATACACCACATTCTATATAACTTTATACACCACACGTACCTATACAAAAGAATTTTTTTTTTTTATATAATATATGCACAAAAATCTAATCAATAATATACATATATAAGTATATATACACACATATACACCTACACATATCCATACACTAAATAATAAACACACAAAAAAAACAATATATAAGAATTTACTTATAAATATCCCCCACCTTTCCTATAACCTACACAAAATTATACACAAAAATATACATCAAATAATATAACGTTATTCATTATATATGTACAGTCCCTATACATATATACACAACTCCTACACATATATACAACCTTTATACAATATACAATCCCTACACCATAACACCAACCCCTCAGGGCTCCGGTTCGATGTCTGTAGCCGCCTACATCTTTTCGTCTTTATCAAAACAAAAATGTCTGGTGACAGCTTCAGCCCATCACCAGGGAGGAGATTACTAGGTTAGGGCACCTTAAAGGAGAACCCCCTCCACAGGGTAGAGGCACTAAATGCACCAAACTTTTCATACTCCAAAGAACGAACCTTCACCAGGTCACCGAGCGTGTTCCTACAAACCTCGTCCACAGGGAGGATTTTCTGTCTCGTCGACACTAAACACCTCGCTTGCCACATGTGATACCTGACCACTGCGCTGACTATAAATGAAGTGCTCCGGTCCCGGACACCCAGATCTTTGAAGGCCGCATAAACCCACTCAGCATAGGAAAGGGCAGCCAGCCGCGGCCAGCCGATGGAAGCTCCCACCCTTTGATATACCTCTATATTAAAAGGGCACTGAAGCAGGAAGTGGTCCATGTCCAGCACACCCCCACACTCCTCGCGGGGACAACCCTTTTCATCGGAGTTCCTGTACTTCAGATTGCCCCTTACATATAGCTTACCATGGAAGCCTCGCCAGGTCAAGTCCCAATACTTCAAGGGGATCCTAGGTGAATTTAAAAGAGCCAACCCAATCCCTTGATCCCGACCTGGGCAATCCTTGAGGGCCAGTGGTTTCTGGAAATGGCTCAGCAAGACCCTGTTATCGAGGATTTTCCTCGGCAGAGTTCTTACCTCCCACATCCCCAGCCCCCACCTCCTGATGACCTTCAGAACCAGTGCAACATAAGTCGGGAGATGCCCGTGTGACGTGCGAAGATCTTTCACTTGACCGCCTCTCTCCCATTCCTGGAAGAAAGGCTGAAACCATCTCCTGCAAGAGACTACCCACGGAGGAGCCCTCTCTGTCCAGAGGTTTGATATATTGGTCTTTAAAAAGGAATTCACTAGGAATACCACCGGCTTGACCATACCCAACCCGCCTAGTCTCCTCGTGCGGTAAGTCACCTCCCTCTTAATTAGGTTCAGTCTATTCCCCCACAACATTAGGAAGAACAGACTGTAGACCCGGCTCCAGAGGGGTTCTGGCAAAAGGCTGACACTGCCCAGATAGATTAACAACGGGAGCAAGTAGGACCTGATCAAGAAGACCCTTTCCCTAAAGGTCAAAGACCAACCTTTCCACTGTTCCACTCTTTTGGAGACATCTTCCAGTCTGCTTTCCCAATTTCGTGTGGGGTAATCCCCGGGACCAAATTTTTGCAGATTCCTGGGGCACAGGGAGGGTGTCCGGGAGACAGAACTCAGGGTCTCCACCTCCCAACCAAAGACTTTTGCACTTTTCCCGGTTGATCTTAGACCCGGATGCCTCCGAGTAGCAATCCACCTCTGACATCACCCATTCCGCCTCCCCTTGCGAAGAGACAAAAATGGAGACGTCATCAGCGTATGCCACTACCCTTAAGGCCGAATCCGGCACCGCCGGGTCCATCCTCACCCCCGCCAATGGTTCGCGATCTAGCCTTCGAAGGAAGGGGTCGATCGCGAACACATAAAGCAAAGGGCTTAACGGACAGCCTTGACGCACACCAGACTCCACCCCAAAAGGGCGGCCCACCCAACCGTTTACCAATGGAAAAGTCTCAGCCCCTGCGTACAATGTTCTCAGCCAATCCACAAACCCCCCTGGCAGACCGTATTTCAAAAGAGTGGACCAGAGATACTCGTGATCAACTCGATCAAAAGCCTTTGCCTGGTCCAGGGACAGCAGAAACCCCTTCCAGTGACCAGCCCGACCCTGCTCCACGGCCTCGCGGACACCCAGCACCGCACTAAAAGTGCTATGACCGGGAACAGAGCAGTGCTGGGACCCCGAAAGGAGCTGGGGCGCAAATTTCACCAACCTGTTGAATAGCACTTTTGCCAGAATCTTTCTGTCCACATTGAGAAGCGCTATGGGACGCCAATTCTCAATGTGGGACGAGTCTTTACCCTTTGACAGGATGATCAGAGCCGACCTCCTCATTGACCTCAGCAGAGTGCCCGAGGATAGACACTCATTTATTACCTCAGTCAAGAGGGGAACCAAGATGTCCTTAAAGGTCTTATAAAACTCGGATGTTAAGCCATCCGGCCCTGGCGACTTTTTGAGGGCAAGCCTCTCAATCGCCAGCTTAACTTCCTCTTCTCTGATCTTCTCTGTCAAAACACTAAGAGAGGGGTCTACTCCTGACTGAGGAATGGCATCAGCCAGGAAAGCCGCCATCTTGCCTCGATCTAGATCCCTCTTCCCCAAGAGGTGCGAGTAAAAGGCTCTGACGACCTCCAGGATCCCCGATCTGGACTTGTTCAGAGATCCTGCACTATCGACCAGGCCGGTCACGATCTTACAATCCACTGACATCTTACAGCTCCGGAAAGGGTCGGGCGAGCGGTACTTCCCAAAATCCCTTTCAAAAACTAAAGATGCGTGTCTATCATACTGGCACTTCTTTAGCAAAGATTTCACTCTGGAGATTTCCTCTCGGTCACCTCCAGTCGAGACCAGAACCTCGAGTTTCCTCCTTAGTTCCTGATAGAGACAATCCCTATTCAGACTCCTAAGGTTCGCGGTCTGGCGGAAGAATCTCGCAGCCCGTTTTTTGAACATCTCCCACCACTCTGACTTAGTGTTGCATAAGTCCAGTAATGGTACCTGGCTCTGCAGAAACTCCTCAAAGGACCGTCTTATCTCCTTGACTTCCAGGAGGGACGAATTCAGCTTCCACAATCCCCTTCCCATCCTGGGGGTCTCTGAAACATTCAAAGAGAACATAATCAAACAGTGGTCAGAGAACTCCACCTCAACAACCTGTAAAGGTGAAGAGACAGAATCCTCCTTCAAAAAAAACCTATCTATCCTAGACCTGATCTCTCTACCTCTAAAGTAAGTGAACCCGCTGTGACCTGGGGTGTGCCGGATGTGGACATCCACCAGGCGAGACTCACTAGCTATTCTATTCAAGGCGACGCTATCATAATCTAGCCGATCCCTGGAGCCTCCCCTATCAAGAGACCTTGTAACAGTATTAAAGTCTCCTCCAAAGATGACCTGCCGGCTAGTAAACAGTAGAGGCTTAATCCTCATAAAGAGACTTTTCCGGTCCCACCTAGTCTGTGGACCGTAGATGTTTATAAGACGTAATTCTTGTCCCTTCATGAGGACGTCTAATACCAGACATCTCCCCATTTCTAGCTCGATTACACGTCTGCATTCTACCTGAGCGGTTTTAAAAAGAACCGCCACCCCGCTATACGGCTGGGCCGCAAGAGACCAGTGAGAGGGCCCATGGCGCCACTCATGCTTCGCCTTATGGATAGCGGTTAGATCTGTCAACCTGGTCTCCTGCAAAAATAAAATGTCGGCCTCAATTCGGCCGAGAAAATCAAAGGCCGCAAATCTTGCCGCATCTGACTTTATGCTGGCGACATTAATACTCGCCAGCGTCAACGGGGAGGGTGCCGCCATCATGTGTGATCAAGCTAGACAGCCCTCTTCTTCCCTCCCTTTTCCTTAGTATCATCATCAGAATTACCCAATTTACCCCTTTTTAAGCACAGAGACATATCCATATTTACAGAATTTACAGAGTTCCCCTCTTTTCCAGAGGTCACCTCCTGCACCCCACCTGGTCCTGGGACAGCCTCCCTTCCCGTTACCAGAGAGGAGGACTTGACGCTCCCAGAAGGCCTCACTTCAGACACCGGCACCTCGTCCCCGGCCTCCTCATCAGAGGAAGAGATGTTATCCCTGAGGACTTGGTACCGGTTAGGGCTATCTACCAGAGGGGAGGCGGTAGATCCTTCCGCTGGTACCTGGACAAGGGTGAGGGGGACTGAATGATCCCACTCCAAAGAAGGGGACTCCTTTTCTTTGCTCCTCTTCCTCCTCTTTTTCCTGGCACCCGATTTTCTCTTATTCTTTAGCCACTCTTTGCTCTCCTCATCCATACTCTCTCCTGGAGAGGAGGTAGCAGTGATGGCCCTCTTATCCTCCTCCTCCTCTCTATCCAGTCTCCTGGCCTCCTCCTCCAGCCCACCATCGCTCAGATCCTCAGCAGAATCCACCATCTCAGGGTCAGGTAAAGCTACCTCAGCTGTCACCTGAGAAGCCCCTTCCCTTTCCCTTTGGCGTGCCTCCAAACGCCTCAGCCTAGAAGGTGTCATTCTTTTCTTCCTTGGACCCGTAGTCTCCCCGCCTCCGCCGGTACCCTCCCCAGTGGAGTCAGCATCTCTGCTAACCCCAGCTGGAGATTCCACCGCATTGGCAAAAGAGACCGGACAGCGGCTGAAGGGGTGACCGAGGCCCCCACACAGGTGACAACGAATGTCCCCACAGGTTGCGGCGAGATGTCCTAACCCTCCACACAACGCGCACTTCTGGACCTTACATTGTGCGCTGAAGTGTGTCGGGTCACCGCACCTATGGCAGACCTTCGGCTGTCCCTGGTAGAAAACCAGGATCCTGTCCCTCCCCAGAAAAGTGGAGGAGGGAATGTGGGTGACAGAATTACCCGAAACCTTCAACTTGACCATGAAGGTCCAGGCCCCTGACCAGATACCAAATTCATCCCTGTTCTTCTGGGGAATACTGACCACCTCTCCATAACGCCCAATCCAGGTCATGATGTCTATGCAAGAAACAGATTCGTTACACGTTAATACCGTCACTTTCTTGATGTTATTCTGGCGAGAAATTGCCTGGACAGCAAAGTCTCGCCACTCGGGTGCTATCTTTGCCAGCTCGTACCGAGACCAAAAGAGCTCGAGCCCTTCAGCCCGGACGAAGCTGACATCGAAAAATGGGGTACCATGAGGATGTATCAGGGCAAAGATGTCACCCGCCCTGAAATCCATCTTGAGGAGGAGCTCAACTACTTTTGACCTGTTTGGACAGGTATCACTGCCCCTCCACCTAAGATGGACCACATTCCTCCTGGGGACCCCAGACCCGGCTGTGGGGAGTGACCATGACTCCTCTCCTTTGCTCTCGGAAGGCCCCAAGGCCATGCCTCTCTATCCAAAAGGACAGTTCTACCTCTCTACCCTCTACAGTGATAGATTTATCCCCCCTCCGCAAGGCCTCTAGAAAGCACCTCTGAAGGTCACTATGCCCAGGACCAGAAGGTGCAGGATTCCCATGAGGCCCACTTGCCCCGGCAGCAACACCGGCATAACTCCTAGCGGGCGCCGCTGCCGGGGGTTCAGATGGACCAACCTCACTCTCCACAGAAGCCATACTCACCCCCCCTCTCGCACTCACATCCCCTCCATCCATCCTCTCATCATCATTCCCATCCTCCTTCACTCTCTCTACCCCATTCACACCTCCACTCAGTCCTGGACCAGACCCCACAGACAGACCCCCCATATGTACATTATTTACAGTATTTACATTATGTACACATGTGACCTCAGCTTCATCGGGTGCTCCTGACCAGTCTTGCCCCGCCCCAATAATAGACTCTGACTGGTCAGGAACCCCCTCCGCCTCACTGGTCACAGGAAAGTCCTTTGGGACAGGAGGCCATCTAGCTGCAGGAACAGTTCCTATTTTGTCCAGTCCCCATGGGTTTGAGGACAGTCCCTTTAATGTTCTCCACTGCTTTAGCAGCCGCCATTGCCAGTCCAGCCTTAGCCGGTTTTATTATCCCTGCCGAGGTGCCACCTGCCCCAACCGCAGATGAGGTTCCCCCTCGAGAAGCCTCTGCAGGTGACACCCCGACAGCAGACAACACACCAGCCGCAGACTCCACCGTTGAGCCTATTTTACCACCAAGTGCCTGGTGGCGCCGCTTATCTCCGCCCTCGCTCCTCATCTCCGGCACCGGTAACAAAGCTTTACCACTGCCCGCCTTGCCCTGTCCCGGTGCCGAAGAAAAGCAGCCTCCCGCTGGGCTGCTGACCTCACCAGACATGTCCGGCTTCACAGCCGAAATCGCCCCGACACTCTTACCGCTACTACAAGCTGAAACAGTGTCACATGACTTTCCCGTAGGGACCTTCATACTCTGCCCACTGCTCTTCCCTTGCACAGAACCCACCGCAGGGCCCTGACTAGGTGGAGCTGGGGAAAGGGGGACATAGGAAAATGATACCGACTCACCCCCCTTCTGGTCATTCCTTCTCCTCCTCCTCCTCTCTCCCTCATCTGGTACAGGGTCTTCTCCAAATGTGAAGCACTCCATGTGTACTGGAGACTCCATCTGCCTGATGATGGCCATGAGTCTCCCCCCGGGGTCACTGTTCTCCTCCTCCGAGCTCCTCCTGGATCCTGATGTTGAGGCCGGTGGTCCTTGTCCAGGACAGATCCCACTCTGAGACCCCTGCGATGGATCCTGGATGTTAGTGGGGTCACTATCCTCCTCAGCAGGGGGGTCACTCTGGCTTGGCCCCTTCTGCCCCTCAAACCTCTCCTGGTTCAGCAGCTTCTCCAGGAAGGGGCCGCTGTGTGTCTGAATGTCCATCCTTTTTCTCTCTAAGATGTTTATTTCGGACTTAAGCTTTGTAATGTCCTTATTAGCCTCTGCCCGCTTGCTCCCGGACGAGGTGTTTGCCCGCACTCGGGCGCATCTCAGCTCCTCACGCAGCCTGAACAGTTCTTTGCCTTTCTGCTTGTAGGCCTGTGTATAATAGGCAATCCTGGAGCTGTAGTCGCTGACAGGCTCCCGGGGCCTCCGCACGCCCCAGCCCTTCACCTCCATATATCCTCCTGAAGCCTCGCAGCTTAGGTCAGGGTCCAGAGGGGGGGCAGGAGAAACATTGCTGCTTCCCCCACCAGGTCTCCTTACCCCCTCCGAACAGGCCGGTTGCTGTGCATCCTCCATCCCCGCCAGCCTACTCCGGGAACCAGAAGCCTGGGACTTGCTTTCCCTCTGCATCCCAGAAACCCGCTCCCTCCCAGGGCAGAAGGGAGCAGGAGCCTGGAACCACCTGGATCGCTCCCAGCAGCAGCACTGACTCTAACGAGACACACCCACTGATTGTGTCCACCTGAGGATTACCACCAGTATACAGGACAGGAGAAGTGGTACTGTGCAGTGTATATATATATATATATATATATATATACAGAATAAGAGCTGATACTGAGGATTACACCCATTATACAGGACAGAAGAAGTGGTACTGTGCAGTGTATATATATATATATATATATATATATATATATATATATATATATACAGAATAAGAGATACTGGGAATGAAACCCAGAATATAAAAAGATTATAAAATTGAAAATAAAATGATAATAATAATAAAATAATAATATAGTTTGTGGTATGACTTTGGCCGCCTATAACGTTCCTCATCCCCTCAGGTCACTTCTCACCATCCCCAGTAGATTTACCTGATATATCGGCAGTGGAGGAGCCCACATAGCAGAGGATGAGGAGGAGCAGAGAGCTGGTGACTGGAGACATGTCTTCTGGTCTTCTGGTTCTGGAGATGAGGGATCCAGCTCCTCCGCTTATTATAGACATGATGGGAGGAGATGGAGGATGAGATGATGGGGGGAGGAGGATGTTATGGTTCTCATGTTATCCGGATTATGTAATCCATGTTACGCACTTCTTCACAATAACATTAGGTGGATTAATCAAGAACAACTAGTATTTTTGGCTGCCAACTCCCTTGCCTCGGGCACCTTCCTTATTTCGATGCCAACTTCACATATGAGGAGGAGATGTGTCCAATATTGAAGCTTTATGGGATGAGGAAGAACCACAGGAACATTTTATATAGCAAAATATACAGCTGACTGTGAACTCACCACCACCTGATGGTGCCAGCACCTCACGGGACATCTCCACAAGGATGGGGACCATTTGGTGCTCTTCCATTTGGAATAGTCCAGATTGGTATAAGTTTATCTACCATGGGAAGTTCTGCAAATGTAAACTATTAAATTTGCTGTCCTTACCCACCTCCGGGGGGCGCCACACTATTCCTCTTCTTGGAGACTATTCTATTAGGCTTCAGGTAATGAGGCGTATTGTAGTAACATTGTAATAGCCATCTTCTCCGGTATTCGCCTGTTACCAATCTTCGGCAGAAATAAGATTCTTCAGATATGTTAGAGGAGCCCCCAGTTATATTATTATGTGGTTATGTGGTTGTGACTAGAGATGAACTAATCTCATGAAATACTTTTTGGGTCGATTCAATGGAATCAGCTGTCAGATTCTATTTTAATTTGACATTCGATTTTGACATCCATTGATTGGTTGATATGACTTCTCCAGATAACCCCAGTAGAGACCTCCATTACGTAAGTAAGTGGGGCAGTTTGTGCCGAGATTTTTCCAGGAAGCCATATTTGTTCTCCATTGTAATTCCCAGAACACTTTGCCCTTCATCACTCCAACCCATTCTTCTGTGGGCGGATCTGTCCATTTGATCTTGGACCTGGTCTAAGAAGATCTAATCTAGAACGTAAAGAACGACCTAGAAACAATTCTGCTGGAGGTTGATTTGTGGTAGAACGATTTACATTCCGATCAGCAAATACAAAAATAAGAAGACTTGTAAGTATTTGGAATGACTCTTTAATCAGTTCCTAACAGCCTGAATTTAGATTTTTGGCTTAAGTTTTCTTCTGCACTATGTCAGGGGTAACATATTAGATTTAGAATAAACACAGCTGTAAATAGAGAATCACATGGGACACTGTACACAATGAGTCGTCTGCAGATCCTCCTTAGTGCCCTTGGCCGATTTCTATTTTTTTTAAAATAATCCTAGAAGACACGAAATTAAGATATGCATATATATCGAGTGTGAACAGAGGCAGAGGCGGCTACTATTAGAAAGGTGCATAGGGTCCATACAATTGTATAGTAGCTCAATGGAAAACCAATAATGATAGCTGGTGCAGCGGAGGTGCTAGGATAAACAGAAAATAGTAGCATCAATATACCGGGTAACTATCAAAAGAAAACGATATCCGCACTCACCGCAAGGAATGCGACCAAGAGCTCCTACATGGAGATGCCATGCGATCCGGGAGGCCACTGCTGCATGGCGTCCAGAAGGCGATCACCGGTAATTTTGCGCACTTAGTGCTTCATCCAGCCGGCCACTGTTTTGTTGAGTGGCAGAGGGAAATAGAACAAATGAGAAGATTTGAGGCCATATATTACCGAGGAAAGAAGATGGGATGGAAAATAGAAATTGAGTGGAAGAAGTGGGGGAGGCATCCTAGCTGGTAGTGGGTTGGGGTGGGGAACTGGGCGGGAGGGTTTTTTTCGGGGAAAAATGTTTATATGTGTTTGTATTTTCTGTAATTTTGATACAATGAAATAAATAAAAAAGTGTTTTTAAGAATCAGTGATGGCGACATATGGTATCCCATGGTAAATATTCCAGCTCGCCCATTTTTTAGGCTTATTCTCACCAAAATAAAGCAGCGTAAAGTATCCCTGATTATCGGCCAGTGTTAATATGCACACGGAGGCATGGGAAGACACCATACTTGGGAGAAGGAACAGAATTGGCATTCTAAAATAGTGAAGACTGAAGAAGAAATAGCTCTTGTATGAAAAGCCGAAGAAATTATCTCTTTTCTGGGGATGATGGGTTGTGTATGTGTAGGGTTGGCTGGAAGTAGGGTCATGGTGGATTGATGTTATATTGTAGTAGCCAGCATACAGCAGGTGGTGTCTGACAGATGTTAATAGCATACAGCATGAGATGGAAGACAGATGTTCATATTGTACAGCACGAGATTGGGGACTGATGTCCCTAGCACACAGCATGAGATGGCGGACTGATATCACTAGTGTACAGCATGTAATGGAAGACAAATGTTTATTACGTACAGCACGAGATGGTGGACTGATGTCATTAGCGTACAGCACGAGAGGGCGGACTGATGTCACTATGGTACATATGTAAATACACTGTATTATATACCATATCTGGATAATTCAGAGATTGTTAGCTTGTATGTGCGTTTTGCCCCATCCTAAAAACACTCTCAGAGTATGACAGGACATTGCTTATGCCTCATGAATTCCCTGACCCTGTGAACCCTCTACCACTCTGTGTAGGACATTCATATAAATGCCCCAAGTCTAATGCCTGTTCTGTTGTTTCCTGATTTCACCAGCCTGTGCAGGACATTCATATAAATTCCCCAGGATTGATATTTGTTCCTGTTCCTAAGTTCGGCAACAGTTCAAGAAATTGTGCCTAGCCTTTGGTCAAGAAGAAACCAATACGCTTGTATACGTGCCCGGCTATGCTGAGAACTCTCTACATATTCTTATACCTTCCTGGTTGGTTGCCCAAATGCTTGAAAGTGCCTTAAAAATATTTTGTCTAGTTAGGATTGTCTAAAGAAAAAATGTATATCCTAGATAGTCTTATAATGTGCTAATTATATTGTCTTGTTTCATCTTATCTTGCTTTCTTTAAATACTGTCGTAGTAAATGCACAAAGCCAGAAAGCTTTTTTTTCCTTAAAATCTAGTTAGGATGCCTCTCTCTATGTCTTTTATGTAGTCTGTCTTAATTGTCTCCTGAAAGTGCTGGAGGGCCTCCGAAATTCAGGGAGGTACCTTGGAGAAAATTTAGTCATGGAAGGATGTGTCTGTCTATGTCCTTGTCTGTTTATGGGTGTGGCCAAGGAGGAGGACTCGACTTCATCATGGGGAGAATATGCTAAAAGCTAAAAGGCCCCGTGGTACAGGACCGGTTGTGAATGAGAGCCTACGGCAGCGCCGGCCTGCCTTCCAGAGTTCCCTTAGAAGTGTCTGTTGTAGCCCAAGGTCCTATGTCAGTAAGTCCGTATGCTCTATACAGTTCCAAGGCTTAACAACCTCACATGCTACCCTAATAGTGGCACAGTTTACAAAATTCATACAGCGTTTGGTTCTACTTAAGGCACCAACTATATACGGGGAGTGACCTTTGCACTAAAAGGAACATTTTCTCCTACCTCCCAGAGACTGCCGTTCACCACTCAGGACTGTGCGCAGAGGATGGCTGTGTTTTAGAGCGTGTGGTGAGTTTTGTTATGTCCGAGCACCAATTGTTGTCCTGTGGCTTCAGACTGCTTTGGGCACCTGGGCAGCGCAGATGTTGGCCCCACTAACAGACTTCTGATTATATTAATTATGTTCGCACTTTGTTGAGAGATTAATATATTTTTTATGAATTAGTAAGTTATTGTTATGCATCTGTATGTTAAATGTGTTACTGTACCCTTAAGAGAGAGCAGTGAACCCCATGTGACCCTGCCTGCCAATAGGAACCCCTAGATTTTCCCCTATATAAGGCAGTGGGGGAGAAGTTGCTCTAGTTCACAGTAGTGCTAAGTCTGAGCAACAGTGTGGTTAACCCCTTAACGACGCAGGACGTAAATATACGGTGACCCCGTGTCATATCGGCTAATCGCAGTGATGCCCGGTCTTAACCCTTCAGACACAGCGATCAAAGTTGATTGCCGTGTCTGAAATGAAAGTGAAACCTTCCCGGCTGCTCAGTCGGGCTGATCGGGACCACCGCGGTGAAACCGCGCTGTCCCGATCAGCTGTACGGAAATAAGGGGGGGTCCCTATCTGCCTCCTCGGTGTCCGATCGCCAAATGACTGCTCCGTGCCTGAGATCCAGGTGATAACACTGATCAATGCTATTTGATTGCATAGAAGTGATCAGTGAAGGAAATCAGTGTGTGCAATGTTAAAGTCCCCTATGGGGCCATAACATTGCAAAAAAAAAAAAAAGCGAAAATGCTTAAGTACCACAACATATCTCTAATATACTTTAATTTAAAAACTGGTTTAAAATCACTTTTAAATTTGGCCACTAGGGGTCGCCCTCCTAGTGGCCGAATGCATTTGGCAGTGACGTCACTACAGAATTTCGACTCATTTAAGCCTAGCAACAAGTCGAAATTCAGTCACTGCAGTGCTCGCTCCCACCTGTCAATCAGACAGGTGGGAGCGAGCGCTTTGAAGGAAGTGGATGCACGCAGGCTCGGGGACAAGGTAAAGTATTATGTCGGGGGGGTGGGGGGTGGTTGTGTGTTCACCCATACAGTATGCCTCCAGTTTCCCCACTACAACTCTCAGCATGCCCTGACAGCCTATAGATGTCAGGGCAAGCTGGGATTTGTAGTGGGGAAACAGCTGGAGGGACACTGAACAGGTGAACTAAGGGGGGTGGGGTGGGGGAGTGGGTTGAGTGGAGCGGCGGGGAGGGGGTACTCTGAATGGGTGAACTAAGGGGGAGTGAGTTGAGCGGCGCGACGGGGCCGGGGGGGGGGGGGTTGCGGGCTGCGCGGCGGGGAGCGGTATGTGTGGCCATCACAGATCCGGTGTTCACCTATACAGGGTGCCTCCAGTTGTTTCCCCACTACAACTCCCAGCATACCCTGACAGCCAATAGATGTCAGGGCAAGCTGGGAGTTGCAGTGGGGAAACAGCTGGAGGCACCCTGTATTGGTGAACTACGGGCAGAAGTGTCGGCCCCAGCAGGCATCAGTGACGTCATGCCTGCTGGGGAAGTCTGCCTGGTAGTGAGCACACTACCAGGCAGACAAAAAGGCATTTTTAATATAGAAAAAAGAAAAAAAAGATATGGTGGGAGCTACCCTTTAATAAATGTGATTTAACCCCTTCCCTAATAAAAGTTTGAATCACCCCCCTTTTCCCATAAAAAAAGAAAAAAAACTATGTAAATAAAAATAAACATATTTGGTATCGCCGCGTGCGGAAATGTCCAAACTATTAAAATATATAACTAATTGAACTGCAAGGTCAATGGCGTACGTGCAAATAAATTCCAAAATAGCGTCTTTTTGGTCACTTTTTCTACCTTATAAAAATGAATAAAAGGTGATCAAAAAGTCAGATCAAAACAAAAATGATACCTTCATGGAAAATGGAAACTTCAGATCACAGCGCAAAAAATGAGTCCTCATACATCCCCATATGCGGAAAAATGTAAAAGTTATAGGGGTCAGAAGGGGTCGGAGCATTGTGACGTCACGGCTCTGCCCCAGTGTGACATCACGCTCCGCTCCCTCAATGCAAGCCTATGGGAGGGGGCGTGACGACGTCACATGGGGGCGGAGCCGTGATGTCACAATGCTCCGGCCCCGTGATCACCAGTAATCAGACCTGGAGTGAACATGCTTTCGGGGACTGATTGTAACGGGGTGCTGCGTGCAAGATCACTGGGGTCCCCAAGGCGGGACACCCGTGATCTGGCATCTTATCCCCTATGCTTTGGAAAGGGGATAAGATGTCTAAGTGCCAGAGTACCCCTTTAAAATGATATAGTGGCACCTGGGAATGATACAATTAGTCGCAGAATAAAGCTCGGATCTTACAGAAGACCTCAGTGTCCAAGCAGAACATCAGTGATGTCCATTGTGTCCCTGACCCCATCAGGTCCGAACAGCTGGGATCTTCTGAGGCCTTCATGATCTACAGTGTCCTCTGTTGCTGGGTCATCACGTTGTGTGTGATGTATGACAGATCCATGGGGACATACTAAACGCGTGTATTCAGTGGCGTTGCTAGGGTTGGTGTCACCCGGTGCGGTAGAAAATGGTGTCACCCCCATACCTACCCCCTCCCCCCAGTAAGTTTTTAGCCTGTTGTGACAGACACCACTGTTGTAGCGCATTGTGAGAAATTCCAGTATAATAATCAGATATACCAGTTGCCACAGAATAGGAAAGTGTTAAGGAAGTTTTCACCATTTAAATATACAGCTCCCAGAATTACTTAAAGGGGTACTCCACTGGAAAACATTTACTTTTATATCAACTGGTGCCAGAAAGTTAAACAGATTTTTAAATTACTTCTATTTAAAATATTAATCCTTACAGTACTTATCAGCTGCTGTATGCTCCACAGGAAGTTGTGTAGTTCTTTCCAGTCTGACCACAGTGCTATTTGCTGACACCTCTGTCCATGTCAGGAACTGTCCAGAGCAGGATAGGTTTGCTATGGGGATTTGCTCCTACTATGGACAGTTCTTGACATGGACAAAGGTGTCAGCACAGAGCACTGTGGTCAGACAGAAAATAAATTAAAAAAGAAAAGAACTTCCTGTGAATCACTTATACAGCAGCTAATAAGTACTGGAAGGATTAAGATTTTTAAATAGAAGTAATTTACAAATCTGTTTAACTTTGTAGCACCAATTGATAAAAAATAAAATGTTTTCCAGTAGAGTACCCCTTTGAGCAGTGGTGAGGTTATGCTGGGAGTTGTCGTTTCACTCACCATAACTGTAGAACTTACAAGTGACTACAGCTCTGATAGGACATAGAGAGGAGAATGTACAATGATATCAGTGACTACAGGTGACGTCTTCTCTATAGTGAGGAGAATACACAATGATATCAGTGTCTACAGGTGACGTCTTCTCTATAGTGAGGGGAATACACAATGATATCAGTGATTACAGATGACGTCTTCTCTATAGTGAGGAGAATACACAATGATATCAGTGACTACAGGTGACGTCTTCTCTATAGTGAGGAGAATACACAATGATATCAGTGACTACAGGTGACGTCTTCTCTATAGTGAGGAGAATACACAATGATATCAGTGACTACAGGTGACGTCTTCTCTATAGTGAGGAGAATACACAATGATATCAGTGACTACTGGTGACATCTTCTCTATAGTGAGGAGAATACACAATGATATCAGTGATTACAAATGACGTCTTCTCTATAGTGAGGAGAATACACAATGATATCAGTGACTACAGGTGATGTCTTCTCTATAGTGAGGAGAATACACAATGATATCAGTGACTACAGGTGACGTCTTCTCTATAGTGAGGAGAATACACAATGATATCAGTGACTACAGGTGACGTCTTCTCTATAGTCTTCCCTTATCTAATTCAGATGGTACATACCGCCAGGACTTGTTCCAGCTAAAACTTCTGTCTGTAGAATGTGATGCCCAGACGTCTCCTCTCTATGTCAGCGCATTCTCATCCTCTATATGAAAACATTTATTATTATAAACCTGCCAGACACTGTATCCTCTAAATATAATACTACTATACACTATACTCTTTGATTATAAACCTTCCATACACCATACCCACTGAATATAATACTACCACACACTGTACATTCTGAATATAATACCAACATATACTGTACACTCTGAATATAAATCTGCCACATACTGTAACCCTGAATATAATACCGCCACACACTGTACCCTCTGAATATAATACTACCACCCACTGCGCCCTCTGAATATAATACTACCACCCACTGCGCCCTCTGAATATAATACTACCACAAACTGCGCCCCCTGAATATAAATCTGCCACATAGTGTACCCTCTGAATATAAATCTGCCACATACTGTACCCCTGAATATAAATCTGCCACATACTGTACCCCTGAATATAATACTACCACCCACTGCACCCTCTGAATATAATACTTAGAGATGAGCGAACTACAGTAAATTCGATTCGTCACGAACTTCTCGGCTCGGCAGTTGATGACTTTTCCTGCATAAATTAGTTCAGCTTTCAGGTGCTCCCGTGGGCTGGAAAAGGTGGATACAGTCCTAGGAGACTCTTTCCTAGGACTGTATCCACCTTTTCCAGCCCACCGGAGCACCGGAAAGCTGAACTAATTTACGCAGGATAAGTCATCAACTGCCGAGCTGAGAAGTTCGAGACAAATCGAATTTACTGTAAGTTCGCTCATCCCTAATAATACTACCACAAACTGCGCCCTCTGAATATAATACTACCACAAACTGCGCCCTATGAATATAATACTACCACAAACTGCACTCTCTGTATATAATACTACCACACACTGCGCCCTCTGAATATAATACTACCACAAACTGCGCCCTATGAATAACATTGCCATACAGTGCACCCTCTGAATATAATACCACAACCGCAGTAACACCCCTCAACATCCGTTAGCTGATGCTATTACCACGGGAGGGGGGGTATTGGTGGTGTTGCTAGTGGATAATGGGGGTGCTACTACTGGGGGGTGTTGCTGGAGGATGATGAGGGTGCTACTGGCCATCCCCCCTGGCAGTACCACCCCCATCATCCATCGGCAGGATCATCCTCCTGGCAGGAGCACCGCCATCATCCACCACCAGGATCTGCTGATGGAGGTGCTGCTGCTGGGGGGTGGGTGTTGCTGGTGGATGATGAGGGTGCTACTGCCAGGGCGGGAGCATTAGGTAGGCAGCAGTTCCCCCACATTAGGTAGGTAGCAGTTTCCCCACATTAGGTAGCATCTTTTCCCCACATTAGGCAGCATAGATTCCCCACATGTGGTACCAGTTCCCCCACATTAGGTAGGTACCATTTACCCCACATTAGGTAGCAATTTCCCCACATTAGGTAGCACAGATTCCCCACATTATGTAGCAGTTTCCCCACATTATGTAGCAGTTTCCCCACATTATGTAGCAGTTTCCCCACATTAGGTAGCATAGATTCCCCACATTTGGTAGCACAGATTACCCACATAAGGTAGCATAGACTCCCCACATAAGGTAGCATAGACTCCCCACATTAGGTAGCATAGACTCCCCACATTAGGTAGCATAGACTCCCCACATTAGGTAGCATAGACTCCGCACACTTGGTAGTAGTTTCCCCACATTAGGCCGCAGGTTCCCCACAATGGGTCAAAGTCTCCCCACATTAGATCGCCCCCCCCCCCCCACCACACACACACATACACACAAAAAACACATACAAACACAGAGAGACACAAACACACACACAGTCAGATAGACACACACTCACAGACAGACACACACACAGTCACATACACACACAGTCACACACACACACAGTCACACACACACACACAGTCACACACACACAGTCACACACACACACAGTCACACACACACAGTCACATACACACAGTCACATACACACACACTGTCACATACACACACACACAGTCACACACACACAGTCACATACACACACACTGTCACATACACACAGTCACATACACACACACAGTCACATACACACACACTGTCACATACACACAGTCACATACACACAGTCACATACACACACACAGTCACATACACACAGTCACACACACACACAGTCACACACACACAGTCACATACACACACACAGTCACATACACACAGTCACACACACACACAGTCACACACACACAGTCACATACACACACACAGTCACATACACACACAGAGTCATACACACACACAGTCACACACACACAGTCACATACACACAGTCACATACACACACAGTCACATACACACACAGTCACACACACACACAGTCACACACACACAGTCACATACACACACAGTCACACACACACACACACAGTCACATACACACACAGTCACATATACACACACAGTCACACACATACACACACACACACACACAGAGTCACATACACACAGACAGAGAGACAGACACACACACTCACCCATCCAGCGCAGCGATCCTTCTCACCTGGCGCCCTGCGAGTGACGTAACTGACGTCCTCCTGCGCGGCCATGCAGTGTGACGTCAGGCCGGCGCAGACGTGGGAGCGGAGGCCGGGCACAGTGCTTGTGACGGCGAGGGGATGTGATGACGGACGGGCGCACAGTGCAGGTGAAAGAGGGGGGGGGGGTTGCTGACGGACGGAAGGGCGCACCGCACACACAGCGCGGGGGGGGGGGGATGTGCTGACGGATGGGAGGCCGGTCGGGCACAGATGGGGGGTGTCTGTGTAGCGGGGGAGGGGTGGGTGCTGCGGAGCATCTTGGTGTCACCCCATTAGTTTGGTGTCACCCGGTGCGGGCCGCACCCCCCGCACCCGGGTCGCAACGCCACTGCGTGTATTGTATGTTGTTTTTTTATAAAGCGGTAAAATAAGAGTCACAGGATAAAGATGAGGATGATCCTTTTATTAGATATAGTATAAAATAGCTGTAAATACAGAATTACATTGGAGCTGGCTGCGGATCCTCCTTGGTGCTCATGGACGATGTTCAGGGTTTTCTGAAATCCTAAAATACAGGACAAAGAGATGATATATATATATATATATATATATATATATATATATAGAATATGCAGTATATACACTGGACGGTATTGGCTACCATGTGAATAGCATTGTGCTCAGGCTACATTCACATCACAATTTTGCAATATGGTTGATAAAACTGACAAAATGGTATGAAAAATTGTGTAATTATAAAAACCGTATGTGGTTTTTGTAACCATGAAAAAGCCATTCCACAGCCGCCCGCAGACTCCTGCAGCCCGGGGTATCACTACTCCCTTCATGGAACACATTCTGTGCCATGATGAGAGTAGTAGTTCCCCCCCGGCTGTGGGAATCTGTGGGCAGCTGTGGTGACTCTGCAATAGTGCTTGAACTACTACTCCCAACATGGAACAGAGTCTATTCCATGTTGGGGGTAGTAGTACATGGGCTTAGAGACAGATGGCACCGGGTCTCACCCTGAGACCTGCTGTGATCCTAACTTATAAAGCAAGAAGCAGGCGGAATGCTCCGCTCAGCTACCCAGCCGGCCAGTGATGTTAAGAATAGAGGGCTCTGAGCTGTAACTTCATATTACTCTCCAGGAGCCCTGATTGGCCGGCACTAACTGAACAATCACAGCTCCCATAGTGATGTAATTACAGTGATGTAAATTTATTTTACTGGAAGCCGACTGGCTGGTGAATGATGGACAATGCTGCCCGCTTCCCCGGCAGGAGCCATCCCTCCTCCTACTACTCCCATCGTGGAACATCACTGTAATTTCAAATTCCCCGCCGATAGCTGTGATTGACCAGTCTGTGCCGGCTTATCAGGGCTCCCGGCCGGTAATACGAAGTTACAGCTCAGAGCCCTCTATTCTTAACATCACGTGCCAGCTCGGGAGCGGAGCATGCTGCCGACTTCCCTGTTTTAAAAGTTAGGATCCCAGCGGGTCTCAGAAGTGAGGCCCGGTGCGATCTGTCCCAGACAGATTCTGTTTCATGATGGGAGTTGGAGTAGTACCACATAGCTGCAGGAGTCCCGGGTGGCTGCGGAGTAAAGTTCACAATCCACGGTTGACCTTGGTTTTGTGCACAGGAAAAAAAAAACGGGACAAAATACCTGTAAAAAAACCTTACTGAACAGGATACATGTAGTTGTATAAGTTTTTGTATGGGGGGGTCAATGAATACGGTTTGCTAGACAGTTGCATATGGTTTTCAAATAGAAAATACGGCAACCGTATAGCAAATACATGATGTGAATGCACCCTAAGTTTGGGTTTTGTTATATGAAACCATTGGCAAGAAGGAGTTACTTAGAAGTGGCTGATTGGCTGGATAAGGGGGATGTGAGCAGTTTATTCGCTAAGTGAGAGAAAGGGATTTAGTTCTGTGATTATTGATAAGACTCCCATTGGGATGAGATGGTGCTGGGACTTCCTTCTGGGAGAGAGGGAGGGAGAGCTGCTCTATATAGATCTTCTCACATAATGGATAATACTGGTGATGGAACATGAAATCCTGATAATTATTTATCCCTCCAGTGTGATCACTCGCGGTACTTACAGGAGTGACGCACATGACCTGACAGGCGTAATCACAGCACTTCTGACCCTCAGGACACTTCTCATCACAACTGCAGAGCGGCTTAGGACCCGGAATAGCACAGGCTACCAGTGTATTCACTATAGGACACGTCCCAGGTCTCTTTTCAGCTAAAGGAAGAAAACACAAGAAGAGAGAATTACATTCCAGAGATCAGTGAGGAGGAGATACAAGGATCGACCATTGATGACCAGACCTGGAAGATCCTTGGTGACCTCTACATACACAATATATACCGCACCAAGAAGGAGATGTGGGATGGAATGAAACTATCTATGTATGTCCGTCATGATATATGGAGACCATGGAACTTCGGAGAGACCGGGAATTTCCGTGGCGCTGATCGGGAGAAGTCAATCACAGTGCGTACATCAAGATAACATTCCTTTAATGGTTAAGGTGCAACGCGTTTCACTGCACAGGCGCAGCTTCCTCAGGGAGTCTCTTATTTGGGCAAAATATCATTAAGCGGATCATAGAGCCATGTCTAGCAGCCAACAATCTCTCATCAAGATGCACACTATCAAAAAGTAGCCTCCGAGAGCATTTTTTATAGGGCAGCAGGGGAAGCATTTTTACGTCTTCTTTTGGCATACCCCAGTATGTAATCAGACCCCACCTGTAATCATTACATATCTGCCTGAGACATAACTTTATGACAAGTTTTGCAGCAATCCAACATTTCTATCAATCTAGTTAGTCCTTGCCAGGGAAGGAACAGGAGAAGGCCTGTTATCCATTTAGTCCTGGCCAAAGAACCAAAGAAGGGGATCTATGTTAGAACCCTGGATCTAACAATGGAGGAGAGAGTTTGTCTGCTCCAACATACCTCCTGAGCAGATAGTTAGGCCTGGCTCTGCCAGTGCAAAAGTAAAGCTTAAAGGGGTACTCTGCCCCTGGACATCTTATCCACTATCGAAAGGATTGAGGAGAAGATGTCTGATCACAGGAGGTCCCGCCGCTGGGGACCCCGTGATCTTGGCTGCAGAACCCCAGACATCCAGTGCACAGAGTGAACTTCTCTCTGTGCCGGATGACTGTCGATGTGGGGTGGAGGCTCGTGACATCACGGTCACATCCCCCCCACTATGCCGCCTCCCATAGACTTGCATTGAGGGGGCGTGGCCATAACATCACGAGCGTGGCGTGGCCGTGACATCACTAGCCCCCGGCGTTGCACCTGACGCTCCAAACGAATGCTGGGTGCAGAAGGGAGATCAGATATCTTATCCCCCTATCCTTTGGATAGCGGTAAGATGCCTAGGGGCAGAGTACCCCTTTAAGTCTGGCTTGGATCGTTCACAGTGGAATCCTCATGTCATCAGGGGAAGCATAACTACACCTAGAAGCTGCTTGTAGTCCACACAGAGGGGACATCTGTGGAGTCTTACATTGTGTAATAGGAATCCGACAGGTTCCACATTTTCCTGTAGCTGAAGAGGTAAATACATTATAGACAATTTATACAGCTTTATCTTAGACCTCTCACCAACCCCAGTCCAAAAACTGACAAGTATCTGCACATTAGACAGAGGGTGATTGTCCCATGTGACCAGCTTCACTCTTATTATTCTGTGGACAGGACTCTAAAAGGATCAGAACTTTGACAAAAAAAATCTTAGAGGATCTTGTTTTTCCCATCAAGGGCAGATATGCTCCATAGACCTCTCCATGATGACGGCCAACAGTCACCGAACCCTCACTCTACAATGAAGATCCCAGCCACATGTAATGTCCCTGACTTCCCCATAGCTTAGACCACACATAGATGGGGCCATTAGGTGGTCTAAACCAATGATGGACTATCAATCCTTCTATATATGGAGGAGATGGTAAGATCTTCTGAAGGATGAAATGACTTTCACAGGGGACATATGTTTTCTATGACTTGTTGGGTTTGGTGGTCACTGAGCTCACCTGGAAGAGGCTTCGTGCATTGCCATGTACAGTTTTTGATGCAGCACTTCAGGTCTCCAGAACAATCTGAGTCCGACTTACATCTTCTTTCCAAATCTACCGAATCTAGAGGCTTACACAATGTAAGGGGTACGGGACAAATTCCACATTTTTCTGCAATTAAAGAGAAGGACATGTCTCAGATGATGTATACTGTATTACCTTGGGAGGAGACTGAACCCAAATCCAAAAAAGTGAAATGTACCAACACAATACTCGTCTGGAGGTGACCGTCCCATGTGACCGGCCTCTGTGGTCAGGAGTCTAGAGTAATCAGGATCATCACATGGAAATCTTAGATCTATCCATGTGCACGGCCAACAATCACCGAACCCTCACTCTACAATGAAGATCTCAGCCACATGTAATGCCCCTGACTCCCCATAGCTTGGACCACACATAGATGGGGCCATTGAAGGGGGGGGGGGGGGCAAACCAATGATGGGCCCTGAATCCTTCTATATATGGAGGAGATGGTAAGATCTTCTGAAGGACCATTGTGATGGCTTCGGCTCTTCTGAAGTCTCACTGACCGGTGGATGAGGCATGTGAGATAATACAGGGGGGGGGGGGGGGGGTGTTTCTATTGTATGTCTAAGGGACATCTCCATATACTGTCTTATCACATCAGTAATATCTATGTCTATAACAATAAAATCTACAACTGGGGTTTTGTCCTGAGAGAATAAGTCTGTGTAGAACCTGCTGTATTGTCTCCTGCACATTTCATTCTCTCCAACAATCCTCGCTGAACCTTGTCATTAGGACCCTGAGGATGAGCTCTCCCGAAATGACTTTCACAGGGGACATGTGTTTTCTATGACTTGTTGGGTTTGGTGGTCACTGAGCTCACCTGGGAGGGGCTTTGTGCATTGCCGTGTACAGTCTTTGATGCAGCACTTCTGGTCTCCAGAACAATCTGCGTCCGACTTACATCCTCCTTCCAAAATACGCTTACAAAATTTAAATTGAGCGGGACAACTTCCACATTTTTCTGCAACTGAAGAGGAAGACATGTCTCAGATGATGTATACTGTATTATCATGGGAGGAGACAGAACCCAAATCCCAAAGGTGAAAAGTACCGACACAATAATGGTATGGAGGTGACCGTCTCATGTGACCGGCTTCTGTGGTCAGGATCAGAAATCATCACACAGAAATCATTAGATCTATCCATGTGGACGGCCAACAATCACCGAACCCTCACTCTACAATGAAGATCTTATCCGATCGTCACTTCCCTGACTCCCCCATAGCTTAGACCACACATAGATGAAGCCATTGGGGGGGCCAAACTAATGATGGGCCCTGAATCCTTCTATATATGGAGGAGATGGTAAGATCTTCTGAAGGACGATGCTGACAGCTCCGGCTCCACTGACTGGACTTACAGGCCAGAGACACAATGGGTATTGTTAGTATTAATCTTTATGTCTATCAGAGTATGGGGGGTTCCCATGTATAAGGTTGGGGTTCCCTAGTTCTTATGCTCTATGATTGTGTTGGTGTACACGTGTTTATACTGTGTGAACTTCTATCTGTTATATCTGTATTATATGTGCAGTTGTACTGAAATAGGTAATAACATGTCTTCCTGCGGTGTGAGCTTACACTGTAGGGTCATAGTACCTGGATTCAGGGCCGGGTCCTATAGTGTGTGACGGGCAGGGTCATGAGGGGCTCATCAGGCGTAAGAGACTTGTGCAGGAGAAGTCACTAAACCAGGAGCCTCTTATGCCTAAAAAAGACACCAGTACAACCTCCATTACCTACAGAGAGTTACTGAGGACAAGAGGCCCATGAGGGACATCCCTGGGGATCATAGAGGACTCCTCTGACAACTAACCCCAGTATAAAGGTACTGTGGTGGCCCAGTACAGGAGTTGCCCTCCTGTACCCTTTTCCTTCCTGTGTGGCAGACTCTATTTCAGTGTCCCTGAGTCCACCTCCATTCCACAAACCCTAAATGGTTAACAGTGCCTTATGTTATTTAATAATTTGTCTTTCTGATGTTAATGTGCCTTTAAATGTTGTCACCAAGTCATGTAACCAAGGAAGGTGTCAGTGACCAGGTGACTTGTGGGTGACCTATGGGAGTCCTCCAAATTGCTCCCTTATAAACCAATGGAGGAGCTAGCCTATACAGATGAGTCTAAGCTGAGGAGCAGTACAGTCAAGACCTGAGAGGGTCCTGAAGGAGACCAAGGCCTAACCACGCAGCCACGCTTCCATCAACCATGTACCCTTCAGGTGAAAGTCACAGCCTGGTAAGTAACCACAGGGGACAAGTCTAGTCAGTCAAAGTCAAGTCTATCAAGTCTGCTAAAGCAGCGTGGGATTGCATGATTCAGTCCAAGTCCACTACAAGTCCCAGCGAGCCCGCAAGTCTCCTTAAGTCACTGGTCATCTCCTTGGGCCTAACTGAGCTGTAAAGACTATAACACCTGTCTGCCTCAGTAAAGCTGCCGTTGTTCCATACCTCGGGTGGTGTAGAGGATAACCATGAACGTCACGAACACAAGGGGTTAATGCTAGCTGCCCCTAGGGTAATAACATCTGCCCTTCCATCGCACCCTCACCACATTACTGCGCGTGTATATATATATATATATATATATATATATATATATATTTATATACAGAATAAGAGCAGATACTGAGGATTACACCCAATATACAGGAAAAAAGATGAGAACATATAAAATGAAATGATAATAATAATAAAATAATAATATAGTTCATGTTATGACTTTGGCCGCCTATAACGTTCCTCATCCCCTCAGGTCACTTCTCACCATCCCCAGTAGATTTACCTGATATATCGGCAGTGGAGGAGCCCACATAGCAGAGGATGAGGAGGAGCAGAGAGCTGGTGACTGGAGACATGTCTTCTGGTCTTCTGGTTCTGGAGATGAGGGATCCGGCTCCTCCGCTTATTATATAGATGATCAATAGGAGGAGGATGATGAAATGATGGGGAGGATGATGATGAAATGATGGGGAGGATGTTATGGTTCTCATGTTATCCCGATTATGTAATCCCTGTCACACATTTCTTCACAATAACATTATCTGCCGACTTCCTTGTCCCGGGAACCTTCCTTATTTTGATGCCGACTTCACATATGAGGAGAAGATGTGTCCAATACTGAAGAATTACGAGATCAACATTTTTATATATAGCAAAATATACCGCTGACTGTGAACTCACCACCTGATGGCGCCAGCACCTCACAGGACATCTCCACAAGGATGGGGACCACTGGCCATACGTTGAGTGCTCAGCCACCTCATCGAATGGTCCAGATGAGTCCTGCTTGGTATAAATATCACTACCTCTGCAAATGTAAACTATTAAATTTGCTGTCCTCACTCAGCATATGGTCAGTGGTCCCCATCTGGTAGACTATTCTATTAGGCTTCAGGTACTGAGGGGTATAGTAGTACCAATATAATAGCTGTCGTCCCTGGAATTTGGCTGTTACCAATCTTGGGCAGAGATAAGATTCTGTGACTTGAGATGAGAGAATCTCATGAAATACGTCTTGGGAGGATTCAATCTGAATCAACTGTCAGATTCTATCTAAATTTAACATCCAATTTGGATTTGTACAGGTGCAGGGACTCCTCTCAAAGACAGATATCCCTGCTCCTGTACAATGCTAAAAGAAACATGTATATACTTAAAATCACTTAATTCTGACCGCCATAACTTGTCAACGCTGTGATCTATAGTTTTTTTTTTTATCTGCGCCATTGTGAAGTAGACAGGACTTTTTGATCTATTTTACTTTCAGCGATTCTGGTGTTTGATTTTTTTTATACTGTATGTTTATTTCTTTCCCCCGGGGGCAAAAGATCCACAGAGAACAGACAGTGTCCGCTACACCCAGTCCAACCACAGAATGCAATAAGATAGGAGGCGGCACTCAAGGTGAAATGCTGTGCCCGGTATTGTAACATAAGATGGAAGAAATGAGTCCCGGCACCAACTTCTTCAATGCTTATTGATATTTATTAGTAATATTGCACATTACACAGTAGAGGAGCTGCTACCCTGTCTGCAACAGGAAGTGGTTGCTGATAACGGCACAAACCTTATCAAAGCATCTAGGTGACATGGGTGACATGACACTCTCCCAATGCATCAAAAATATGATTTTTCCAGCCGGTGTGACTTTCAGCTGAGGGACTGGCAGCTAATCAAAGCGCATGATATTCCTTTTAGAGTAAACGCTTAAAGGGGCACTCCACTGCTCAACATCTCTTGAACAAACTATTCTGAATGCTGGAGCCAGCGGCTAGTGATGTCATAGCCCCACCCCCTCATGATATCACACCCCGCCCCCTCAATGCAAGTCTATGGGAGGGGGCGTGCCGGCCGTCACGCCCCCTCCCATAGACTTGCATTGAGGGGGTGGGGGTGTGGCATCATGAGGGGGCAGGGCTATGACGTTGTGAGCTCCTGGCGCCGGCTCCAGCGTTCGGAGAGTTCCCATCTGGCTTGCAGCTGTACAGATGTTCTCCTTGATGAGGAGGGCTTGGTTGAGGAGGTAGAGAGAGTGGAACCTGAGGAGGTGGAGGAGGATTTGGTAATAGACTCTCAGGAAGGAAAAACGGACCAGGACCCTTTGCAAGGCGACACTGATGATGTGGAGGACCATGACCAACCTTGGCAGTATGGGATGTAAATGGAACAAGCCGGTCCTTCAGAAAAGCTGGCGAGTATGGCGAGCTGTATGCTTTGTTGCATGCGCAGTAACAGGCATAATGCAAGCTTAAAGGAAAGAAGTGACTTCTGGATAGCAACACCCTTAGACCCTCAGTATAAAGCCAAAATGGGGGAGTTTTTCTCACCTTTTGAGAAGGAGGCTAAATTAGGGTTCTATAAAGAGAAGCTACGCAGCCAGTTTTCTACGGCTTTCCATCACCAAATGTCTGCCGAACGGGGGTCCACTCTCCGCTCTCTGCTGAGTCAACGCTGACATCCCCCCTGACATCAATCATCATCACAGGGATGTGAACCACCACCTGAACAACTAGGTTGAGACCTACCTCAGCAGTGCCCTTTCTCTGAGTCCATACCCCATGGACTTCTGGGTCACCAGATTTGACCATTGCCCAGTTTGCCCTGGGTGTTCTGTCTCGTCCACCCTCTAGTGTCAAACAAGATTGTCAGCCAGCAACATGTAAAAACTGATGTTCACTAAAATGAACCAGGCATGGATCAGTGAGTAGTTTAAACCTCCTGTGCAAGATGCCACTGATTAAACAGTACTACCACCACCTCCTGCTGTACGCTGACTACTACTAGAAACACCAGGCCACCACCTCCTGCTGTACAATGGATAATGCCAGTCTGCTAATTCTGTTGCAACTCTCAAAAAGGGATAATTTTTTGAACACTTGGAAAAAGCCACTGCGACTTCTGATCCGTGTCCATTTTAACATCAGCAGGTATCTACCGACATCCAGCAGTATGAGAAAGAATTCTAGCTTTATTGAACACACAGCATAAAACAGGTACAGCACACCTTTAGCAGCACATCAGATGTGTTTCAGACACATGTGCGTCCTTCATCAGTGAATGGGCGAACATCACTGACGAAGGGCGCCCATGAGCCAGAAATGCGTCTGATGTGCTGCTAAAGGTGTGCTGTACCTGTTTTATGCTGTGTGTTCAATCAAGCTGGAATTCTTTCTCATACTGCTGGATCATCGGTTTCTTCGTTTATCATAAGAAAGCACATTGCCCAATCGTCACAGACTTTGGTGTCAGAACCAGCACTGTGGTCACCAGCTATGTGCTCAGGCCCAGCACAAGAAGCGGCAGCATCAGGAAGTCAGAGCTGTCCATCTTCTCAAGGGGATGTGTTGTTGTGGAGGATAATACAGCCATTGTGGTCTGGTTGGCTTATACTGAGTCATCTCAGGAGGAATAGGAGCCTGACACTATGATGTTGAGCCAGGTGTCAGTGCCAGGAGTCAGTGCCAGGAGTCAGTGCCAGGTCAGTCGTTTCCTCTACAGTTACCTGGCACAGTAAAAGAAGCATTTCTAGCCTTTCCATTCCATCATCTCTGTTTTTGCTGTCCCCTTCTAGTGGGCCCCAACTTTTTCTTCGAGGAGACAGGACGCTCAGTGCTAAGGAGAAGGATAATGACGAGTAGCAATTTGTGAGGAGGACTGTCAGCATTTGGAGAATCAGGCATGGATCAGTGAGGACTTTAAAGAAGATGTCCAGTGCTAAGAAATGTATCTCCTATCCGCAGATCGATCGTGGGGGTCCGACCACTGGGACCCCACCCCATGATCTCCTATATGGGGCCCTGACTCCGGCCCCAGCTCTGTTGTGCTAGAGCGTGTTTTGTTCCCAGCAGGTCAGCTGGTACAAACATACCCCCTCCATTCATCTCTATGGGCGGGGTGGAGACACAGCGTTCCTGTGTCTCCACCTCTCCCATAGAGATGAATGGAAGGGGTATGTTTATACCAGCAGAACTGCTCTGTGCAAAATGTCACACACAGCAGGTCAGCCGGGGGCCGAGTCGGGGTGCCGTGTGGGAGATCATGGGGGGGTACCAGTGGTCGGACCCCTCCCCCCCCAACAGAAATGTATCTGATTTCCAGCTCTGGGCATCATCTTTAACATTTCTGTGTGTGATTAGATACGCCATTGCTGCTGTCGACTGGCTAACTCTACCTCATCTGCTCCGGAACACTATTACCAGGCCATGTAAGCACAGATCCCCTCTCCTGTACTTTTTGTGTTACACTGTACTGCTGCAGCTATTTCTACCACAACCACAGTCGCTGCTAATCCCATGCCTACACAAAGAAGCCATTGCTTTATCTTTTTCCAGAACACCAATCCTGTTACTACTTCCAACAAGGGATAATTTTTGGAACACAACCATTGCTCCTTCTGATACCTCCAACGGAGGTATCAGAAGGCGCAATGGCTGTGTTCCAAAAACACCGTCAGGAATCCGCAAACAACCTGGGATACTTTATCCATCTTTATTTTAGTGTGTTTATAAACAGGCTGTTAGTTACCATGGGTTACCGCGTGTCGCCTCAACTTTGACATCAACTGAGCCTTAAAACCGGTTCAGAACTCCTCGAATACATTCCTAGGCGACCCGAGCCCAGGGGTCCGGTCAGGGGTTTAGAGCTCTTTAGTGCATTAGCGTTGTTGCTGAATTCTGGGTTCGATTCAAACTTGGAACCGACAATTTTGTGACAAAATTCTAGAAACCTTAAAGTTTGCGCAACTCTATTCTTGTTTTTATCCGGATTCTACGATACATGTCACGCCCTGCTCCACAATAACATCACTGTGTTGGCGAATTAATAACCAGGAAAAACTGGTATCTTTGGCTGCCAACTTCATCGCTCCAGGCGTCTTTCTTTGGTGCCATGTTTACGTGTGGTGAGGCGATGTGTCTAATAATAATAAAGCATCATGGGATGAGGATATATAAACATTTTTATAACAAAATATACAACTGACTGTGAAGTCACCACCACCTGATGATGCCAGCACCTCACGGGACATCTCCACAAGGCTGGGGACCACTGACCATAAGCCGAGCGTTGGGCCACCTCACGGAATGGTCCAGCTTGTGTGAGTGATTAGCTCCGTAGAGCCAGGCAAATAATGTAAGATAGTAGTCAGAGACAGAGACTCAGAAGTACGGATTATAACAGGGCTTCTCCTGGATTCATTTAGGCCAAAAAAATACTAAATAAATCCTGCTCTTCAAAGCAATAGTTTTACACAATACTCCCGAACTGTGCAAGTGACTTACTACAAGTCACCATACCAAACCGATAGACATCCAGATGTTTTGCCTTCCAAATGTATCATGTGTCCCCCAGGAGGCTGCAGACCTCAGTCTCTCACACTCCCAGCAGAGTCCAATTTCCTCTCAGTAAACACTCTGCACAACCTTTTGTAATCCCAGGAATGAGCGACCTCCAGCACCTGGGCTGACTTGGGCCAAACTGAGAACCTGGACTGGCCAGGAAGAAAATGGTAGGCCCCACTACCAACCTGCCTGCCATTCCATAAAAATTTAGGCCAGTGAACAATCAACTGGTGCCGGAAAGTTATACAGATTTGTAAATTATTTGTATTTAAAATCTTAATCCTTCCAGTACATATCAGCTGCTGTATGCTCCAAAGAAGGTTGTGTAGTTCTTTTCAGTCTGACCACAGCGCTCTCTGCTGTCACCTCTGTCTGTATCAGGAACTGTCCAAAGTAGGAGCAAATGCCCTCAGCAAACCTTTCCTGCTCTGGACAGGTGTCAGTAGAGCGCACTGGAAAGAACTACACAACTTCCTCTGGAGCATACAGCAGCTTATAAGCACTGGAAGGGTTAAGATTTTTACATAGAAGTAATTTACAAATCTGTAGTACTTTATGGCACCAGTTGATTTGAAAATGTTCGTTTTCCACTGGAGTTCCACTTTAAGTTATCCTTTTGTCTATCTGCACTGCTCAAAAAAATAAAGGGAACCCTGCGATAACACATCCTAGATCTGAATGAACTAATCGTATGAAATCCTTTCCTCTTTACATAGCTGAATGCGCTGACAACAAAATAACACAAAAATTATCAATGGAAATCATTAACCCATGGAGGTCTGGATATGGAGTCACCCTCAAAATCACAGTGGAAAACCCCACTACAGGCTGATCCAACTTTATGTAATGTCCTTAATACAAGTCGCAATGGGGCTCAGTAGTGTGTGTGGCCTCCACGTGCCCGTATGACCTCCCTACAATGCCTGGGCATGCTCCTGATGAGGTGGAGGATGGTCTCCTGAGGGATGTCCTCCCAGACCTGGACTAAAGCATCCGCCAACTCCTGGACAGTCTGTGGTGGATGAAACGAGACATCCCAGATGTGCTCAATCGGATTCAGGGGAACGGGCGGCCAGTCCATAGCATCAATGTCTTCCTCTTGTAGGAACTGCTGACACACTCCAGACACATGAGGTCTAGCATTGTCTTGTATTAGGAGAAATCCAACCGCACCAGCATATGGTCTCACAAGGGGTCTGAGGATCTCATCTCGGTACCTAATGGCAGTCAGGCTACCTCTGGCAAGCACATGGAGGGCTGTGTGGCCCCCAAAAGAAATGCCACCCCACACCAATACTGACCCACTGCCAAACCGGTCATGCTGGAGGATGTTGCAGGCAGCAGAACGTTCTCCACGGCGTCTCCAGACTCTGTCACGTCTGTCACGTGCTCAGTGTGAACCTGCTTTCATCTGTGAAGAGCACAGGGTGCCAGTGGAGAATTTGCCAATCTTGATGTTCTCTGACAAATGTCAAACGTCCTGCACGGTGTTGGGCTGTAAGCACAACCCCCACCTGTGGTTGTCAGGCCCTCATACCCCCCTCATGGAGTCTGTTTCTGACTGTTTGAGTGGACACATGCACATTTGTGTCCTGCTGGAGGTCATTTTGCAGGGCTCTGGCAGTGCTCCTCCTGCTCCTCCTTGCACAAAGGTGGAGGTAGCGGTCCTTCTGCTGGGTTGTTGCCCTCCTACGGCCTCCTCCACGTCTCCTGATGTACTGGCCTGTCTCCTGGTAGCGCCTCCATGCTCTGGACACTACACTGACAGACACAGCAAACCTTCTTGCCACAGCTCGCATTGATGTGCCATCCTGGATGAGCTGCACTACCTGAGCCACTTGTGTGGGTTGTAGACTCCGTCTCATGCTACCACTAGAGTGAAAGCACCGCCAGCATTCAAAAGTGACCAAAACATCAGCCAGGAAGCATAGGAACTGAGAAGTGGTCTGTGGTCACCACCTGTAGCACCACTCCTTTATTGGGGGTTTCTTGCTAATTGCCTATAATTTCCACCTGTTGTCTGTTCCATTTGAAATTGATTGTCAATCAGTGTTCTTCCTGAGTGGACAGTGGGATCTCACACAAGTGTCAGTGACTTGGAGTTACATTGTGGTGTTTATGTTCCCTTTATGTCACATTCTGATCTTCTCCTCCTTGTGTTCCCGTCATTCTGCCATAAAACCCCATAAAGACAAAGTCATCACAGAATGTTATAAATATTCACTCATTTATTAAAATGGAAAACTATAATCCTGCAGTGTCATAAGTATTCATACCCTTACTATAACATGTGACATAAGTATTCATACCCTTCACTATAACATGTAAGATAAGTATTCATACCCTGTACTATAACATGTGACATAAGTATTCATACCCTTTACTATAACATGTGACATAAGTATTCATACCCTTCACTATAACATGTAAGATAAGTATTCATACCCTGTACTATAACATGTGACATAAGTATTCATACCCTTACTATAACATGTGACATAAGTATTCATACCCTTCACTATAACATGTAAGATAAGTATTCATACCCTGTACTATAACATGTGACATAAGTATTCATACCCTTTACTATAACATGTGACAAAAGTATTCATACCCTGTACTATAACATGTGACATAAGTATTCATACCCTGTACTATAACATGTGACAAAAGTATTCATACCCTTTACTATAACATGTGACATAAGTATTCATACCCTTTACTATAACATGTGACATAAGTATTCATACCCTTTACTGTAAAATGAGACATAAGTATTCATTCTCTTTTGTCAGGACTTAGGTGAAGCCCCTTTGGCAGTGATTTCAGCCTCCAGTCTTTTTGGGGATGAGGCCACAAGGTTTACACACCTGGATTTAGGATTTTTTTCTCTGCAAATCCTCTCAGCTCTGTGAGGTTGGATGGGGACCGTCGGTGGAAGCCATTTTCAGGTCTCCAAACCCAAAAGAGATGCTCTTTTGGGTTTGGGCTCTGGCTCAACCACTTAAGGACATTCACAGAGTTGTCCCCTAAGCCCCTCCTGTGTTGTGCTTACAGTCATTGTCTTGTTGGAAGGTGAACGACCACCCCTGTCGAAGGTCCAGAGCGCTCTGGATCAGGATTGCCCCCACCATGACCACCGTAGGGATGGTATTGGGCAGGTGATGGGCAGTGCCTGGTTTCCCCCAGACATGATGCTGCCCCCACCATGACCACCGTAGGGATGGTATTGGGCAGGTGATGGGCAGTGCCTGGTTTCCCCCAGACATGATGCTGCCCCCACCATGATCACTGTAGGGATGGTATTGGGCAGGTGATGGGCAGTGCCTGGTTTCCCCCAGACATGATGCTGCCCCCACCATGATCACTGTAGGGATGGTATTGGGCAGGTGATGGGCAGTACCTGGTTTCCTCCAGGCATGATGCTGCCCCCACCATGATACCTGTAGGATGGTATTGGGCAGGTGATGGGCAGTGCCTGGTTTCCCCCAGACATGATGCTGCCCCCCCCATGATCACTGTGGGGATGGTATTGGGCAGGTAATGGGCAGTGCCTGGTTTCCCCCAGACATGATGCTGCCCCCCCCATGATCACTGTGGGGATGGTATTGGGCAGGTAATGGGCAGTGCCTGGTTTCCCCCAGACATGATGCTGCCCCCACCATGATCACTGTAGGGATGGTATTGGGCAGGTGATGGGCAGTGCCTGGTTTCCCCCAGACATGATGCTGCCCCCACCATGATCACTGTAGGGATGGTATTGGGCAGGTGATGGGCAGTACCTGGTTTCCCCCAGACATGATGCTGCCCCCACCATGATCACTGTAGGGATGGTATTGGGCAGGTGATGGGCAGTACCTGGTTTCCTCCAGGCATGATGCTGCCCCCACCATGATACCTGTAGGGATGGTATTGGGCAGGTGATGGGCAGTACCTGGTTTCCTCCAGACATGATGCTGCCCCCACCATGATCACTGTAGGGATGGTATTGGGCAGGTGATGGGCAGTGCCTGGTTTCCCCCAGACATGATGCTGCCCCCCCCATGATCACTGTAGGGATGGTATTGGGCAGGTGATGGGCAGTGCCTGGTTTCCTCCAGACATGATGCTGGCAAATGGGGGTGAGTAAGGGTTAAATAACCTATCCTTTGTTTGTTGTTGACATATAAGTAACATGTGACCAAGTTTCATGTTAATATCTTTAGCCGTTTGGACGTGATTGGGGAACACACATACACACATTGGGGGAGATTTATCAAAACTTGTGCAAAGGAAAAGTTGCCCAATTGCCCATAGCAACCAATCAGATCGCTTCTTTCATTTTGCAGAGGCCTTGTTGAAAATGAAAGAAGTGATCAGATTGGTTGCTATGGGCAACTGGGCAACTTTTCCTCTGGACAGATTTTGATAAATCTCCCCCCTTGAGTTTAATAGTTTAATATATATATAGAGAGAGGGGGGTGGGGGGTGGGGGGGGAGAGAACTGTTCATATATATCTATAATTGAAAAAAGCAGCACATCCAAGTCCATAGAAAGCCAAACAGTAGGTTCTCGCCATCATCTAGACCCAACGCTTCAATATCCAAAGAGAAGATCCCAGCGCACAGTGTACAATGAAGTATCATAAATATATATATATATATATAAATATATATATATAGTGCTCAATCACAGATGTGTCTAACATATTAATAGGAGCTGAGGATACATATGTGAGCAGAAAACATATAAATGCTAATGTCGCCATATACCCCTATTCTAAGTGCATAATATGTCACATACGACATCATTGACAATTCAATGACGTACGTTACAATACACTGGGAAACACACACTCACCCTGGACAGTAACGGTTATACACAACATGCGCAGCATAAAGCCCGCGATCAGGAGGAAACCGGATCGGGCTACGTCATCGCCAATAGTAAAACTGCATTCAGGGTGTCATAGAAACACAGGTCACATGATCTCGTACAGCACAGAAGTTAGATTTCTATGTTCAACCACTGACTTGTTTCCCCAATTACCTACCGTATATACTCGAGTATATGCCGAGTTTTTCAGAACGATTTTTCGTGCTTAAAACGCCCCCCCCCCCCCCCCCTCGGCTTATACTCAAGTGAACTCTCCGCCTGTCAATCCCTTCTCAGTGGTCTCCAACCTGCGGACCTCCAGATGTTGCAAAACTACAACTCCCAGCATGCCCGATGGCTGTCCGGGCATGCTGGGTGTTGTGGTTTTGAAACCTCTGGAGGTCCACAGGTTGAAGACCACTTCGGCCTTCATCATCATCCAGCCCCCCCTCCCCTTTAGTTTTGTACTCACCTCCCCTCGGAGGGAAGGCAGGGTGAGCTGTTCCGGGACATCTATGCTGCAAGGACCGTCCAGTGGGGAGGGTTAGTCGTTCCGGGCTGTCCATCTTCACTCCATCTTCACCAGGGGGGGCCTCTTCTCCGCTCCAGGCCCGGACCCGGACTAGTGACGTTGCCTTGCCACGTAATTAATGATATATTTTTATAGTTCGTACATTTACGCACGCGGCGATACCACATATGTTTATTTTTATTTACACTGTTTTATTTTTTTAATGGGAAAGGGGGGTGATTCAAACTTTTACTAGGGAAGGGGTTAAATGATCTTAATTAACACTTTTTTTTATCTTTTTTTTTGCAATGTTATAGGTCCCATAGGGGCCTATAACACTGCACACACTGATCTCTTATACTGATCATTGTTTTCCCATAGGAGTCTATAACACTGCACACACTGATCTCTTATACTGATCATTGTTATCCCATAGGAGACTATAACACTGCACACACTGATCTATTATACTGATCATTGTTATCCCATAGGAGACTATAACACTGCACACACTGATCTCTTATACTGATCATTGTTATCCCATAGGGACCTATAACACTGCACACACTGATCTCTTATACTGATCATTGTTATCCCATAGGGGGCTATAACACTGCGCAGACTGATCTCTTATACTGATCATTGTTATCCCATAGGAGACTATAACACGGTACACACTGATCTCTTATACTGATCATTGTTATCCATAGGGACCTATAACACTGTACACACTGATCTTCTATACAGATCATTGGTATCCCATAGGGACCTATAACACTGCACACACTGATCTCTTATACTGATCATTATTATCCCATAGGGACCTATAACACTGCACACACTGATCTCTTATACTGATCATTGTTATCCCATAGGGACCTATAACACTGCACACACTGATCTCTTATACTGATCATTGTTATCCCATAGGGGGCTATAACACTGCGCAGACTGATCTCTTATACTGATCATTGTTATCCCATAGGAGACTATAACACGGTACACACTGATCTCTTATACTGATCATTGTTATCCATAGGGACCTATAACACTGTACACACTGATCTTCTATACAGATCATTGTTATTTCTTAGGGACCTATAACACTGCACACACTGATCTCTTATACTGATCATTGTTATCCCATAGGAGACTATAACACTGCACACACTGATCTCTTATACTGATCATTGTTATCCCATAGGGACCTATAACACTGCACACACTTGATCTCTTATACTGATCATTGTTATCCCATAGGGGGCTATAACACTGCGCAGACTGATCTCTTATACTGATCAATGTTATCCCATAGGAGACTATAACACGGTACACACTGATCTCTTATACTGATCATTGTTATCCCATAGGGGGCTATAACACTGCGCAGACTGATCTCTTATACTGATCAATGTTATCCCATAGGAGACTATAACACGGTACACACTGATCTCTTATACTGATCATTGTTATCCATAGGGACCTATAACACTGTACACACTGATCTTCTATACAGATCATTGTTATTTCTTAGGGACCTATAACACTGCACACACTGATCTCTTATACTGATCATTGTTATCCCATAGGGGGCTATAACACTGCACACACTGATCTCTTATACTGATCATTGTTATCCCATAGGAGACTATAACACGGTACACACTGATCTCTTACACTGATCATTGTTATCCCAAAGGAGACTATAACACTGCACACACTGGTCTCTTATATTGATCATTGTTATCCCATAGGAGACTATAACACAGCACACACTGATCTCTTATACTGATCGTTGTTATCCCGTAGGAGACTATAACACTGCACACACTGATCTCTTATACTGATCATTGTTATCCCGTAGGAGACTATAACACTGCACACACTGATCTCTTATACTGATCGTTGTTATCCCATAGGAGACTATAACACTGCACACACTGATCTCTTATTCTGATCATTGTTATCCCATAGGAGACTATAACACAGCACACACTGATCTCTTACACTGATCATTGTTATCCCATAGGAGACTATTACACTGCACACACTGATCTCTTATACTGATCATCATTATCCCATAGGGACCTATAACACTGCACACACTGATCTCTTACACTGATCATCGTTATCTCATAGGGACCTATAACACTGCACACACTGATCTTTTACACAGATCACTGGCGTGTATTAACATGCCTGTGATCAGTGTTATCAGTGCTTGACTGTTCCTGCCTGGATCTCAGACACGAAGCAGTCATTCGTCGATCGAACACCGAGGAGGCAGGTAGGGTTTCACCGGTCCTGAAGAGCCCGACTGAGCAGCCGGGATAGTTTCACTTTCGCTTCAGACGTGGCGGTCAGCTTTGAACGCCGCGTCTGAAGGGTTAATACAGGGCATCACCGCAATCGGTGATGTCCTGTATTAGCCACGGGTCCCGGCCGTTGATGGCCGCCGGGACCGTCGCGATATGATGCGGGGTCACCTAATGTGGTCTGTCAATCCCTTCATTAGGTTGAAGACCACTAATGAAGGGATTGACAGGCGGTGATGATGAAGGGGGGGATGATGACGGGGGTCTGGATGATGACATGGGGGGATGATGTATTTCCCACCCGAGGCTTATAGTCAAGTCAATAACTTTTCCTGGGTTTTTGGGGTGAAATTAGGGGCCTCAGCTTATATTCGGGTCGGCTTATACTCGAGTATATACGGTATATGCACAATTTCCAACTTTGTCCTGATATAGAAGAATAAGTAGATAAATAATTCACCAGTCGATGGTGGTGTATTTCCAATTGTAAAAAATCCAATCTGGAAGAAAGACAAAATATAAAAATCCAGTAAAATTCACCTTTTCAACTTTTCCTATAAAGAATTGAGGTTAGTCCAAGAACATTAAAATGGAACAGTGGACATTTTATTATAAGTCTTAAATTCAATATTCAAACCATTAGGTTTCAATGTAGTCAAATTGTATATCCATCTTAGTTCCAATTTCTTTATCATCATGACTCTATCTCCGCCCCTCTTGAGTAAAGGGACGTGACCCAGAATCATCACATGTAAATCCTTCTCTGTGTGTCTGAGATCAAGAAAATGTTTAGATACCGGTAAGTCTGTTCTTTATTTGTGGATACTGTATCGGTGCTGATTTAGTCTCATTTTAAGATGACAAGTTGTCTCACCCACATAGGACCGCGATGGGCACGCCGGTGGAACCGTCTTATGCCAATCTGGTAATGGGCTTGTTTGAGAAAACATTTATCACTTCTCATCTGCTATTTCAAGAGCATGTGACACTATAACGTCGATACATAGACGACCTCTTCATGCTATGGAACGGACCACCTCACCTGATCGAAGAACTTAGCACCAGCATAAACAACAATAACTGGGGCATCACACTAACCTCCAACAAATCTGCCAATAAAATCGACTTCCTGGAACTGGAGATTTATCATGGAAACAACAACATTATCACGGCCACTCATTTCAAAAAAGTAGATTCAAACAGCTATTTATCGTTCAATAGTAGACAATACAAAAAATGGAAAATAAACATACCCTTGAGCCAATACAAATGGATCCATAAAAACTGCACCTCCAATAGTACCTTCCGCACCCAAGTCAAAACTCTTCAGAATTGATTTTTAGCCAAAGGTTACCCCAAGACAATCCTAAATGAAGCATGTAACAAAACAAAATCACTAACACAAGAAGACTGTCTAATACCAAGAGCGAGCAGAGAAAATCCGGAAAATTAAATCAAACTCAATTTCATTACGACCCACAACTCCTCCCACAACGCAATCCGCTCTGTCGTTCAAAAACACTGGCACATACTCCAATCCGATCCAGCCTTTCCAAACAAACCAGGCATAACCTTCAGAAGAGCACCAACACTAAAAAACCTACTAGCCCCCAGCAGACTAAGACACCATGCAACCTACCACAACAATACCACGGATAAGAAAACAAAAGGGGCATACAGATGCGAAACAAAAAGATGTCTCTGCTGCAATATCATAAGCCACAAACAAAAAATATTTTCCTACAAAACCACCAACAAAATACTCAACACCAATTTCTCCCTCAACTGCAAATCCAGCTCCATTATTTACCTGATCAGCTGCATCTGCAACCTACAATACCCAAGAATTATATCTCCGACTCAACCAACACAGAAACATTATCAAAGGAAAATTCGCCCTTCACAGCCTCTCCAGACAATGCTCAGAAAAACATCCGGACATAAACAATCCCATCACCATATGCCCAATCGACCACTTCCCAACATACAAGAATGACAGGTTCTCAGTAGAGATGTCGCGCATTGTTCGCCGGCGAACAGTTCCCGGCGAACTTACCATGTTCGCGTTCGCATCGCCAGGCAAACATATGTGAAGTTCGATCCACCCCCTATACTTTAACATTGCAGTAAACTTTGACCCTGTGAGTCAGAGTCAGCAGACACATTACAGCCAATCAGTAGCAGTCCCTCCCTTCCAGACCCTCCTACCTCCTGCACGGACGCCATTTTCCCCTCATTCAGCATGCTGCAGGCTTAGGAAGTGGAGGGTCAGAGAAGCTGCTCCTGCTGTATAGGGAAAGCGATAGCTAGATTGCTGCTAGGTGGTGTATTCAGGGTCCAGTTTACTCCTAAAGCACTAGTGTAACATCTGCTTTAAGGACAGCACCCAAAAAAGCCCTTTTTATGGCTCAAATATCAGTCCATGTGTCTTGCAACAGCTGGAGGCAGCCTGGTTGGGAACCGCTGGTTAAAAGGGGTACTCCAGAATAAAACTTAAGTTCCTTCAAGCAACTAACTACAGTATTAAAAGGGCTATAAGTTCAGTCCGTGTGTCTTGAACTGCTGGAGGCACCCTGGTTGGGGACCTCTGCTTAAAAGGGGAATTTCGCTGACAACCTTTTTTGCTCATTGTCACACTAGTTCTGCCTAAAGGGGGGATCTAACTATGTGCTGCCTAAAGGGGGCTAAAGGACGTTATTCCAAACAATTTAGGAATGTTAGGTGATTTATGCCCTTTATAGATTAAAACCAGACTCTGCATCCACTATGTAATTTTCCATGGGAGTTTTGCCCTGGATCCCGCTCCGGCACGCCACAGTCCAGGTATTAGTCCCCTTGAAACAAATTTTAAATCACTATTGTGGCCAGAAAGAGTCCCTGTGGGTTTTAAAATTCGCCTGCCCATTGAAGTCAATGGTGGTTCGCCGGTTTGCCGGTTCGCGAACATTTGCGGAAGTTCGCGTTCGCCGTTCGCGAACTGAAAATTTTATGTTCGCGACATCACTAGTTCTCAGCCCAAAAAAATACAGAAATGTACTGGATCTACCGCCTAGTAACACTTCAACCACACGGTTTAAATGACGCCACAGAGCTCATAATACAGTGATCCCTCAACTTACAATGGCATCAACATACAATAGTTTCAACATACAATGGTCTTTTCTGGACCATTGTAAGTTGAAACCAGACTCAAGATACAATACTACGGACAGTACAGATCTGTGATACCCGTCAATGGCTGGAAGAACTGACCAATAAGAATGGGCAATTTACTGGTAAAACCCCTGTATTACTGAAGTGTATGCAGTGACTGGTGTCTGGTAGCGCCCCCTACAGTACAGGGAGGTATTACATGTTCTGTACTCTTTACCTGTATTATTGAAGTATATGCACTGACTGGTGTCTGATAGCGCCCCCTACAGTACAGGGAGGTATTACATGTTCTGTACTCTTTACCTGTATTACTAAAGAGTATACACTGACTGGTGTCTGGTAGCACCCCCTACAGTACAGGGAGGTATTACATGTTCTGTACTCTTTACCTGTATTACTGACGTGTATACACTGACTGGTGTCTGTTAGCGCCCCCTACAGTACAGGGAGGTATTACATGTTCTGTACTCTTTACCTGTATTACTGAAGTGTATGCACTGCCTGGTGTCTGGTAGTGCCCCCTACAGTAAAGGGAGGTATTACATGTTCTGTACTCTTTACCTGTGTTACTGAAGTGTATGCACTGACTGGTGTCTGGTAGTGCCCCCTACAGTACAGGGAGGTATTACATGTTCTGTACTCTTTACCTGTATTACTAAAGAGTATACACTGACTGGTGTCTGGTAGCACCCCCTACAGTACAGGGAGGTATTACATGTTCTGTACTCTTTACCTGTATTACTGAAGTGTATGCACTGACTGGTGTCTGGTAGCGCCCCCTACAGTACAGGGAGGTATTACATGTTCTGTACTCTTTACCTGTATTACTGAAGTGTATTCAGTGACTGGTGTCTGGTAGCGCCCCCTACAGTACAGGGAGGTATTACATGTTCTGTACTCTTCACCTGTATTACTGAAGTGTATACACTGACTGGTGTCTGGTAGCACCCCTACAGTACAGGAAGGTATTACATGTTCTGTACTCTTTACCTGTATTACTGAAGTGTATGCAGTGACTGGTGTCTGGTAGCGCCCCCTACAGTACAGGGAGGTATTGCATGTTCTGTACTCTTTACCTGTATTACTGAAGTGTATACACTGACTGGTGTCTGGTAGCGCCCCCTACAGTACAGGGAGGTATTACATGTTCTGTACTCTTTACCTGTATTACTGAAGTGTATGTACTGACTGTTGTCTGGTAGCTCCCCCTACAGTACAGGGAGGTATTACATGTTCTGTACTCTTTACCTGTATTACTGAAGTGTATGCAGTGACTGGTGTCTGTTAGCGCCCCCTACAGTACAGGGAGGTATTACATGTTCTGTACTCTTTACCTGTATTACTGAAGTGTATACACTGACTGGTGTCTGGTAGCGCCCCCTACAGTACAGGGAGGTATTACATGTTCTGTACTCTTTACCTGTATTACTGAAGTGTATGTACTGACTGGTGTCTGGTAGCTCCCCCTACAGTACAGGGAGGTATTACATGTTCTGTACTCTTTACCTGTATTACTGACGTGTATACACTGACTGGTGTCTGTTAGCGCCCCCTACAGTACAGGGAGGTATTACATGTTCTGTACTCTTTACCTGTATTACTGAAGTGTATACACTGACTGGTGTCTGGTAGCGCCCCCTACAGTACAAGGAGGTATTACATGTTCTGTACTCTTTACCTGTATTACTAAAGAGTATACACTGACTGGTGTCTGGTAGCACCCCCTACAGTACAGGGAGGTATTACATGTTCTGTACTCTTTACCTGTATTACTGACGTGTATACACTGACTGGTGTCTGGTAGCACCCCCTACAGTACAGGGAGGTATTACATGTTCTGTACTCTTTACCTCTATTACTGAAGTGTATGCACTGCCTGGTGTCTGGTAGTGCCCCCTACAGTAAAGGGAGGTATTACATGTTCTGTACTCTTTACCTGTGTTACTGAAGTGTATGCACTGACTGGTGTCTGGTAGTGCCCCCTACAGTACAGGGAGGTATTACATGTTCTGTACTCTTTACCTGTATTACTAAAGAGTATACACTGACTGGTGTCTGGTAGCACCCCCTACAGTACAGGGAGGTATTACATGTTCTGTACTCTTTACCTGTATTACTGAAGTGTATACACTGACTGGTGTCTGGTAGCGCCCCCTACAGTACAGGGAGGTATTACATGTTCTGTACTCTTTACCTGTATTACTGAAGTGTATGCACTGACTGGTATCTGGTAGCACCCCCTACAGTACAGGGAGGTATTACATGTTCTGTACTCTTTACCTGTATTACTGAAGTGTATTCAGTGACTGGTGTCTGGTAGCGCCCCCTACAGTACAGGGAGGTATTACATGTTCTGTACTCTTCACCTGTATTACTGAAGTGTATACACTGACTGGTGTCTGGTAGCACCCCCTACAGTACAGGAAGGTATTACATGTTCTGTACTCTTTACCTGTATTACTGAAGTGTATGCAGTGACTGGTGTCTGGTAGCGCCCCCTACAGTACAGGGAGGTATTGCATGTTCTGTACTCTTTACCTGTATTACTGAAGTGTATACACTGACTGGTGTCTGGTAGCGCCCCCTACAGTACAGGGAGGTATTACATGTTCTGTACTCTTTACCTGTATTACTGAAGTGTATGTACTGACTGGTGTCTGGTAGCTCCCCCTACAGTACAGGGAGGTATTACATGTTCTGTACTCTTTACCTGTATTACTGAAGTGTATGTATTGACTGGTGTCTGGTAGCGCCCCCTACAGTACAGGGAGGTATTACATGTTCTGTACTCTTTACCTGTATTACTGAAGTGTATGCAGTGACTGGTGTCTGGTAGCGCCCCCTACAGTACAGGGAGGTATTACATGTTCTGTACTCTTTACCTGTATTACTGAAGTGTATGCAGTGACTGGTGTCTGGTAGCACCCCCTACAGTACAGGGAGGTATTACATGCTCTGTACTCTTTACCTGTTCCAGGGTTAGCTGCTCCTTTGGACACCAGGTGAGGGCGGCTCCATGTTACTTTTTTAGGACATTGCATGTTCTGTACAGGACCCTGAAGAAGCTCCTTTCCTCTACATAGACCAGTGTTTCCCAAGCAGGGTGCCCCCCAGCTGTTGCAAAACTACAACTCCCGGCATGCCAGGACAGCCTTTGGGAAACACTGACATAGACAGTGATTTACAGCTCCCAGCAGATCTTTCTTTCTTTTATATGTAAGGATTTGCTTTATCTATATTAGTTATCTACTTATTTTTATTTAATCCTCACTTTTTCCTTTTTTTTGGATGACATTTTGGTGCCTTTAGAACCAATTACCAGGTTTCCATAGAGTTCTGATCTCAACATACAATGGTTTCAACATACAATGGTCTCAACATACAATGGTCTCAACATAAAATGATATCAACATACAACGGTTTCAACATACAATGGTCTCAACATACAATGATATCAACATACAATGTTTTCAACATACAATGGTATCAGCATACAATGGTCTCACCATACAATGCTCTCAACATACAATGCTATCAACATACAATGGTCTCAACATACAATGCTCTCAACATACAATGGTATCAACATACAATGGTCTCAACATACAATGGTCTCAACATACAATGGTTGTCCCAGAACCAATTAATATTGTAACTTGAGGGACCACTGTATAGTGAAATAATTCCCACTGCCGATAAACAACCCAGCCACCCCCACCTCAAGAAATAATACACATTCCATGAAACACACAAATCCAACCCCCCTCCCCCCCCGTCCCAATAAAGCCGATAACCCTACCAACAAAACCCCAAAAACCACCCAGCCACCCCCACCCCCCAGGATCATCCCTAGAACAAAAATAAGAAAAAGAAAAACTAATACACATTCCATAAAACACACAATCCCCCTCCTGTATCCTCCTCATTATAACACAAATCCATTCAACCCGTACAACAGCGTCCCCTACTGGCCAAATACAATCACTACAACCCTATCACTCATAGATCTGCCTGTGTTGCTTTCATTTACTGTCACCACAAGATTAAGAATAACTTCCCCCATCTGTCAACCTGAATGTTCTAATATAACCACAAAGTACAGTAATTACTTCCATCTCAACCATTATCCACTTGACCTATTGACCTTTGCTGTCACTCAGAGTTATATATACACTCGCAGCCCCATTCTAACACCGTGTTCTTCTGGTTCCCATCCAAGCCTCAGCCAGACTTAAAGGGGTTCTCCAGCATAAGGTGATTTTAGTAGGTACCTGGCAGGCAGTAATGGACATGCTTAGGAAGGATCTGCGCTTGTCTTGGGGATAAATGGCTATGTTCTGAGATTACCATAACACTGTGGTTAGCTGTTTGTGAACTGGTATTTCCTGTTTGACTTTTCTTCTTTTGCCTACAAATCCCACAATTCCATTTTCCTCCCTCCAACACATCAGCCACCCCACCCATTGAAACATAAATGAGCTGCATCCATTCAAAAGACCTGTGGTTTTCAATCAGGGTGCCTACAGCTGTTGCATTAGATGCAGATTGATCGCTCCACCCATTGAAGCAGACAGGCTCCTTGTCATCAGCTGACTAGTGATGTCAGGTCTCGGCCGCATTGCAACCTGGGAAAATCTGAGACAGTAGTCATATTGTATGTTGATAATTATAAATATTGGGGTGAAAATCACAGAAGAATTGTGAGAAAACCGTCACACACAGGTACAGACACTATATTATGGACTACACTAACTTTACAGCCCCTGTAGCAAAGTCAAATAAAACAAATTCCTGTAATACCCCTTTAAAGCTGCTCAATTTCAACGAGAAGCCAGTTGACCCTGCCATAGACCTAAATAGATCTATTGGTTTCAATGGGGAACATTTCTCAATGTTATAGGTAAACCCTGCTAAAGCCCTTAACAGTTCTAGCTGAGGGGACTGACGTCACAGCCCCGCCCCCAGTGACCTCAGCTACCCACCAACATTTGAAAAGTTTGAAACCCCCACACTGAATAAATACCCGCACTTTACACTAAATAAATGGATCTGATGAAGAGAGGAATCCCCTCTAGAAACGCGTTGTCCTGCACATCCTGAATCTGTGTATATTTTATTGTCCATGTTACTATTGTACATAAAAAAATAAAAAGTTGACACAGCATTCCTGCTGACATCATCTGTTTCATCCCGGAGAAGCGCCGCGCAAATGTCGGATTTTGGGTCTGTCCCTTTCCACGGACACCCGCAACCCCCTTTCAGCCTCTATCCAAAAAATAGGGGATAAGATGTCGTGATCTGGGAACCCCCGCGATCTCAGCTGCGGCATCCCAGACAGCGGGTACACGGAGCGAACTTCACTCCGTGTCGGATGACTGGCAATGCGGGGCGGAGGCTCGTGACATCACGGCCACGCCCTCTCAATGCCAGTCTATGGGAGGGGGCATGGCGAACGTCACGCCCCCTCCCATAGACTTGCATCGAGGGGGCGTGGCCGAGATGTCACGAGCCCCAGGCGCTGCACCCGACTCTCTAAAAAAAACGCTGGGTGCAGCAGGGAGATCGAGGCAGGACCCATGATCAGACATCTTACCCCCAATCCTTTGCATAGGGGATAACATGTCTAGGGGCGGAGTAACCCTTTCAAGACCTCTTCAGTAAATACAGGGTGAGAAAAAGGGAAACATTACAAATGTGTCCCGGACATGTAACCCCCTGTGGTCCTGCAGGGACCATCGATCACATGGTTTTCCTGGTTGTCTCCATCTCTTGCACAATATCCCAGTCAGGAAGAACAACAAGTCCCCATCAGGATCCTCATCATTCCGCTTGAGTAAATGTTGCGCAAAAATCTTAATGAATTTTATAATTTCCTGATTAAATACTTCCGTGTCCTACAGAAGCCGGTCCCTGATCAGGAACAGAGACAATGAACCCTCCTCCCCCATTATACCCTCCGGGCTAACTGCTGTGTGCGGCAAACAATGGCGCCGCGCCAAATATCACTAAGGATTCCTACTGTTCCTTCCTCACATGTTCTGGGGCCAAGAAAAGGTGACAAATATGGTGTCAACAAGTTACTGCAAAATAATCAGCTGCAAAAACACGAAGTAATAAAGTAATAATAACACGAAATAATAAAGTAATAATAATTATATAGACGTAGTAATAAAGTAATAATAAATATATAGACGTAGTAATAAAGTAATAATAAATATATAGACGTAGTAATAAAGTAATAATAAATATATAGACGTAGTAATAAAGTAATAATAATTATATAGACGTAGTAATAAAGTAATAATAAATATATAGACGTAGTAATAAAGTAATAATAATTATATAGACGTAGTAATAAAGTAATAATAATTATATAGACGTAGTAATAAAGTAATAATAAATATATAGACGTAGTAATAAAGTAATAATAATTATATAGACGTAGTAATAAAGTAATAATAATTATATAGACGTAGTAATAAAGTAATAATAATTATATAGATGTAGTAATAAAGTAATAATAATATAGACGTAGTAATAAAGTAATAATAATTATATAGATGTAGTAATAAAGTAATAATAATATAGACATAGTAATAAAGTATTAATAATTATATAGACAGTAATAAAGTAATAATAATAATATAGACGTAGTAATAAAGTAATAATATAGACGTAGTAATAAAGTAATAATAATAATATAGACATAGTAATAAAGTATTAATAATTATATAGACATAGTAATAAAGTAATAATAATTATATAGACGTAGTAATAAAGTAATAATAATTATATAGACGTAGTAATAAAGTAATAATGATTATATAGACGTAGTAATAAAGTAATAATAATTATATAGACGTAGTAATAAAGTAATAATGATTATATAGACGTAGTAATAAAGTAATAATAATTATAAAGACGTAGTAATAAAGTAATAATAATAATATAGACGTAGTAATAAAGTAATAATAATTATATAGATGTAGTAATAAAGTAATAATGATATAGACGTAGTAATAAAGTAATAATAATTATATAGATGTAGTAATAAAGTAATAATAATATAGACATAGTAATAAAGTATTAATAATTATATAGACATAGTAATAAAGTAATAATAATAATATAGACGTAGTAATAAAGTAATAATAATAATATAGACATAGTAATAAAGTAATAATAATAATATAGACATAGTAATAAAGTATTAATAATTATATAGACGTAGTAATAAAGTAATAATAATTATATAGACGTAGTAATAAAGTAATAATAATAATATAGATGTAGTAATAAAGTAATAATAATATAGACGTAGTAATAAAGTAATAATAATTATATAGACGTAGTAATAAAGTAATAATAATTATATAGACGTAGTAATAAAGTAATAATAATTATATAGACGTAGTAATAAAGTAATAATAATAATATAGATGTAGTAATAAAGTAATAATAATAATATAGACGTAGTAATAAAGTAATAATAATTATATAGACGTAGTAATAAAGTAATAATAAATATATAGACGTAGTAATAAAGTAATAATAATTATATAGCCGTAGTAATAAAGTAATAATAATTATATAGACGTAGTAATAAAGTAATAATAATTATATAGATGTAGTAATAAAGTAATAATAATATAGACGTAGTAATAAAGTAATAATAATTATATAGATGTAGTAATAAAGTATTAATAATATAGACATAGTAATAAAGTATTAATAATTATATAGACAGTAATAAAGTAATAATAATAATATAGACGTAGTAATAAAGTAATAATATAGACGTAGTAATAAAGTAATAATAATAATATAGACATAGTAATAAAGTATTAATAATTATATAGACATAGTAATAAAGTAATAATAATTATATAGACGTAGTAATAAAGTAATAATAATTATATAGACGTAGTAATAAAGTAATAATGATTATATAGACGTAGTAATAAAGTAATAATAATTATATAGACGTAGTAATAAAGTAATAATGATTATATAGACGTAGTAATAAAGTAATAATAATTATATAGACGTAGTAATAAAGTAATAATAATTATATAGACGTAGTAATAAAGTAATAATGATTATATAGACGTAGTAATAAAGTAATAATAATTATATAGATGTAGTAATAAAGTAATAATAATATAGACGTAGTAATAAAGTAATAATAATTATATAGATGTAGTAATAAAGTAATAATAATAATATAGATGTAGTAATAAAGTAATAATAATATAGACATAGTAATAAAGTATTAATAATTATATAGACATAGTAATAAAGTAATAATAATAATATAGACGTAGTAATAAAGTAATAATAATAATATAGACGTAGTAATAAAGTAATAATAATAATATAGACATAGTAATAAAGTATTAATAATTATATAGACGTAGTAATAAAGTAATAATAATTATATAGACGTAGTAATAAAGTAATAATAATAATATAGACGTAGTAATAAAGTAATAATAATAATATAGACGTAGTAATAAAGTAATAATAATAATATAGATGTAGTAATAAAGTAATAATAATATAGACGTAGTAATAAAGTAATAATAATTATATAGACGTAGTAATAAAGTAATAATAATTATATAGACGTAGTAATAAAGTAATAATAATTATATAGACGTAGTAATAAAGTAATAATAATAATATAGATGTAGTAATAAAGTAATAATAATATAGACATAGTAATAAAGTAATATTAATTATATAGACGTAGTAATAAAGTAATAATAATTATATAGACGTAGTAATAAAGTAATAATAATTATATAGACGTAGTAATAAAGTAATAATAATAATATAGATGTAGTAATAAAGTAATAATAATTATATAGACGTAGTAATAAAGTAATAATAATTATATAGACGTAGTAATAAAGTAATAATAACATGTCATAAATCCAGAAGGTTGTGGAGTGCGATGGGGATCAGACAACAGCTCATCATCCATAATGTAAGGGGGTAGTCCAGGGCTGGTCAGTCACAGCCAGAACATCATCCATAATGTAAGGGGGTAGTCCAGGGCTGGTCAGTCACAGCCAGAACATCATCCATAATGTAAGGGGGTAGTCCAGGGCTGGTCAGTCACAGCCAGAACATCATCCATAATGTAAGGGGGTAGTCCAGGGCTGGTCAGTCACAACCAGAACATCATCCATAATGTAAGGGGGTAGTCCAGGGCTGGTCAGTCACAGCCAGATCATCATCCATAATGTAAGGGGGTAGTCCAGGGCCGGTCAGTCACAACCAGAACATCATCCACAGAAGAAGGGGAAATTCCTGTCCCCTGGACATAGCTCCGGGTCTGCAACTCATCAATCCAAAGCAGCAATAATGAAGGTAATAGATTCCCCTCCCTGTCCTCTTCTTGTGGTATTATATGTCCTCTGGGAGGTCCCTTTTGGTATTATATGTCCTCTGGGAGGTCCCTTTTGGTATTATATGTCCTCTGGGAGGTCCCTTTTAGTATTATATGTCCTCTGGGAGGTCCCTTTTGGTATTATATGTCCTCTGGGAGGTCCGGTTCTTATATCTGCTCCAATAACATCTTCACTGCTCCCAGAGGCCTCGGCTGCAGCTCCTCAACCCCAACGACCTTCCAGGTTTTGGGAACCAATTTCTCAGTGAAGTGTCCGGCTGTCGGCGACTCTCCTGCTGGAACGATCACAGAACAACCCCAACACACACCTACCTGCCCGTCCTCTGATAGACCCTGGTGCGGCCAACCTGGACTTCCCCTCAGCTCTGGGCGTAGACACCAGGATATGGGCACCGCAGGGTCATTAGATGCCTCATTACAATGTATGCAAACTCCATTCACTTCTGCTTCTTCTGTCCAGACCCCTTGATTGTATTAGCGCAAGTATCCCAAAAAATCCCTCACCTGTGCAGTCTCCTTGGTCTACTCTGGATAGATATTTGTGGGGTCAACCCCCCCCCCCCCCCCACCACCACCACCACCAAAACAGACGGTATTGCACAATGTCTACAGAAGCGTTCCCCAGTAGAACCATTTCAATATTTTATAAAAAATCATCTTGAACTGGTCACAAAGAGGATCTACTGGAATGTCAGGGTGTGAGCCCATGCTTGGCCATCAGGTACCCACCTAACTCCGAGGAATCAGCCCCCATCAGATATGATTCCTCTGATACACCGCCAACTACACAACCAAAACGTCTCCACAGCTACAGGAATCATCACCCTATGGGGATAAAGCCTCAAAAACAACACCAGAAATCATCCCCCTATGGGGATAAAGCCTCAAAAACAACACCAGAAATCATCCCCCTATGGGGATAAAGCCTCAAAAACAACACCAGAAATCATCACCCTATGGGGATAAAGCCTCAAAAACAACACCAGAAATTATCACCCTATGGGAATAAAGCCTCAAAAACAACACCAGAAATTTCACCCTATGGGAATAAAGCCTCAAAAACAACACCAGAAATATCACCCTATGGGAACAAAGCCTCAAAAACAACACCAGAAATATCACCCTATGGGAATAAAGCCTCAAAAACAACAGCAGAAAGCCTGGGGTTAATGAAGAACATCCAACAGAGAAAGGACACTTCAAGATGCTTCAGATTTGGTCACACAGTTCTTGGGTTACACTTTGTCGTAGTGCTGGGCGGTATACCGGTTCATACCGAATACCGGTGTGTTTTTTCTTTACGATATGAATTTTTTCACATACCGCAATACTGTTTCCATAGCAAAAAACTCCAATGCGTGATGGCGTAGAGAAACGTCCGTCAGCACAGCGTCTCTGGGAAGTGTAGTCCGGGCCAAAATGAACTGACTGGGAGGAGCTGGGAGAGGACTACAACTCCCAGCAGGCATGTGACTTCCGGGAGGGCGCCGGAAACTCAAACAGAACTGTGGAGACATGGCGGAGAGTTACCGGCGGCCTGACCGACACCCCCAGGACCATGGTTAGGACCCCCGACCACCTGACACTACACTGAGGACCCCCCCCCCCCCCCCCCCCCGAAATACTATTAAATACCATGAAACCGCCATAAATTAGAAAAATACTGTGATATACATTTTCGGTCACACCGCCCAGCACTTTGTAGTTAGTACAGGAGTCACTGGTCACTGTCCAGAAGTTGTTTGTAGATATGAGATTTGGTTGTACTGAGACTTGTAGTTCTATTGAGATTTCGGATTGATTCTCCCTGACTGGGTAAGACTCAGAGGCCCGATCCACCCTGGGTGATATTTGTGCCATCTTTGGCGTAGCCAGATATGTTCTTCACTATACTGGGATGAGATTTAATTTTAACTTAAAGGGGTACCTACGCCCCTAGACATCTTATCCACTATCCACAGAATAGGGGATAAGGTATCTGATTACTGGGGTCCCGCTGCTGGGGAACCCTGCGATCTTGGCTGCGGCACCCCAGGCATGGAGCAAACTTTGCTCCGTGCTAAATGACTTGCGATGCTCGAAATGTCTCGCTCACGCTCTGTGGCACGATTTCTTGAGCACATCCAGAAAGGGCATCCCTAGACATTAAAGGGGTACTCCACTACAGTGATTTTTTTTTTTTTTTAATCAACTGGCTCCAGAACTTTAAACAGATTTGTAAATGACTTCTATTTAAAAATCGTAACCCTTCCAGTACGTAACAGCTGCTGTATGCACCACAGGAAGTTGTGTAGTTCTTTCCAGTCTGACCACAGTGCTCTATGCTGACACCTCTGTCCATGTCAGGAACTGTCCAGAGTAGTAGCAAATCCCCATAGCAAACCTATCCTGCTCTGGACAGTTCCTGACATGGACAGAGGTGTCAGCAGAGAGCACTGTGGTCAGACTGGAAAGAACTACACAACTTCCTGTGGTGCATACAGCAGCTGTTACGTACTGGAAGGGTTACGATTTTTAAATAGAAGTCATTTACAAATCTGTTTAACGTTCTGGAGCCAGTTTATTTAAAAAAAAATACCCCTTTAATTCGTTGCTAACTAGGCCTAGTCCATAGGAATAATGCACCAATCTCTTCTTTTGCAATCAAATTGCTGCCCCCTGGGGCTGCTCCTCTGCGTGCACGAGCACTTACCTAGCATCACTCGCCAACAACTGACGATTTTCTCTCTTTTTTTATTTTTTATTTCAAAAATGTTTTATTTTGAAATATTTCAGAGAACAACACAAAATCGTCAATAAAGAAGTTTACAAGAGTTAGTAAACAATAAACAATACAGATCAACAGCAGGATGTGCCGACTAACAGAAAAATCACCTGATTTTCTCTCATTTTTTGAGGTGCCGTCTCTCACAGCCAATCACTGTTTTTTTCTATTTTCCCTGCCCGCGCACCATATTATTTATGTTTGTATATACCCATATATACACATATATACACATACCTACATACATATACCTACATACACACATACATATAGACTTACATATTCCTATATACACATATATACACATACCCATATATACACATACATATATTCATACATATTCCTATATACACACATATACATATATCCATATATACACATACATATATACATACATATTCCTATATACACACATATACATATACCCATATATACACATACATATATACATACATATTCCTATATACACACATACATAAATACATATACCTATATACACACATATACATATATCCATATATACACATACATATATACATACATATTCCTATATACACACATACATAAATACATATACCCATATATACACATACATACATATACCTATAAACACATACATACATATACCCATATATACCCATACATACACATATATACAAATATATATATACTCATATATACAAACATATACTCATATATACACATACAGTACATAGATACATACATAGCCCCATATTATATACATACAGTACATACATACATATACACATACACCATTTTTCCCCCTAAACAATGACGCTGTGATGTTGACCAATGTACTTACCAAGCCCAGTACACATGATAAATTACACCCATTCTATTATAACACAGAACTATAGTGACCCAGTTTACTGCGGATCCTATGCTGCCCCCTAGTGCTCACACCAAACACAGCAGGGGAGCTGCACGGGGGAGACCTATATACGGCCCAGTCATAGACCATCATGTACCAGATATATAGAAATAGGAGAAGACCAATGTGGTCACCTTTATGGATGTGATAAAGGATAAGAGGAAAGCGAAGGGACGACTAAAACACAAAGGGGAAACGTTATAGGATTATATGTAATAAAGTCTGTAAAAAAGAAATAAAGATAGAAAAAATAGCGTCTGAGAGAGCGAAGTCAGAAGTACCCGAAAACATTCTTCAGTATTCTGGTGACCACATCGGTCTATTTCTACCATGTACACTAGTATATACAAGATGTGTTCAGTCTCATAGAGCTCATGTCCTGGTATTACTGAGGGCACAGTCCCTCTCTTTGTCCCTGAGGTCCTCTCTATGTCCCTGAGGTCCTCTCTATGTCCCTGAGGTCCTCTCTATGTCCCTGAGGTCCCTCTCTATGTCCCTGAGGTCCTCTGTATGTCCCTGAGGTCCCTCTCTATGTCCCTGAGGTCCCTCTCTATGTCCCTGAGGTCCCTCTCTATGTCCCCGAGGTCCTCTGTGTGTCCCTGAGGTCCCTCTCTATGTCCCTGAGGTCCTCTGTATGTCCCTGAGGTCCCTCTCTATGTCCCTGAGGTCCTCTGTATGTCCCTGAGGTTCCTTTCTATGTCCCTGAGGTCCTTTCTTTGTCCCTGTGGTCATTCTCTATGTCCCTGAGGTCCTCTCTATGTCCCTGAGGTCCCTCTCTATGTCCCTGAGGTCCTCTGTATGTCCCTGAGGTCCCTCTCTATGTCCCTGAGGTCCCTCTCTATGTCCCTGAGGTCCCTCTCTATGTCCCTGAGGTCCTCTGTGTGTCCCTGAGGTCCCTCTCTATGTCCCTGAGGTCCTCTGTATGTCCCTGAGGTCCCTCTCTATGTTCCTGAGGTCCTCTCTATGTCCCTGAGGTCCCTCTCTATGTCCCTGAGGTCCTCTGTATGTCCCTGAGGTTCCTTTCTATGTCCCTGAGGCCCTTTCTTTGTCCCTGTGGTCATTCTCTATGTCCCTGAGGTCCTCTCTATGTCCCTGTGGTCCCCCTCTATGTCCCTGAGGTCCTCTCTTAGTTGGTGGATATTAGTGTTTTTGCTTCATGTCTATCATTTATGTCTCGGGGCTCGATAACCCTTGGAGACTTGTGTCCGGTGAGTCATCCGGGAGTCGTTATCCGGGAGTCGTTATCCGGGAGTCGTTATCCAGGAGTCGTCGGTAATGGAGATGACTACCACAGGCTGGGGCAGCAGAAGAATATGGCTGTTCAGTATTTATCTATAATTTCCGGAGCCGTCATCAATTATCCGGATAATTGTGTCTGTTTTTAGGTCTTCCTCGTGTCTCTGCCGTCTTGGTGGGGATTATGTCGGGGTCATGATGACGGTCTCGTTCCTTTTCCTTCTTTGATCTCTCGTCTTGTCACCTGCGTCTCCTATGACTGAATACTATATATAAACCACGTAGACGCCTCAGCCTCAGGAGAAGCCGCAGACATGTCCCCGGCCATCGTCTTCCTCATACTTGGACTCTCGTCTGTTCTCGGTCAAGGTGGGTTGTGTAGAATTCTCATAAGATCCTGTAGTTCTTCTCTGTTCACCGAACTTGGAACATTATGGAACTTGTCCCGTTAGAGGTTTGGGACCTATTCCAATGGTTCTAGGCTCCCCACATGGTGCTGGGTCTGGGGGTGACATGTTTTATAGACTCAACTCTCTGTATTATAACGTCTCGTCATCTAAATATGAGTTTATATCAGGTTGTAGCTTTTCCTTATAATCCTGCAGTTCCTGGGCTGAATGGACTATGTGACTGTATAATATTGGGGCCCAGTTGTGGACTACGTGACTGTATAATATTGGGGTCCAGTTGTGGAGTATGTGACTGTATAATATTGGGGTCCAGTTGTGGACTATGTGACTGTATAATATTGGGGCCCAGTTGTGGACTATGTGACTGTATAATATTGGGGTCCAGTTGTGGACTATGTGATTGTATGATATTGGGGTCCAATTGTGGACTATGTGACTGTATAATATTGGGGTCCAGTTGTGGACTATGTGACTGTATAATATTGGGGTCCAGTTGTGGACTATGTGACTGTATAATATTGGGGCCCAGTTGTGGACTATGTGACTGTATAATATTGGGGTCCAGTTGTGGACTATGTGACTGTATAATATTGGGTCCCAGGTGTGGACTACGTGACTGTATAATATTGGGGCACAGTTGTGGACTATGTGACTGTATAGTATTGGGGTCCAGTTGTGGACTATGTGACTGTATAATATTGGGGTCCAGTTGTGGACTATGTGACTGTATAATATTGGGGTCCAGTTGTGGACTATGTGACTGTATAATATTGGGTCCCAGGTGTGGATTACGTGACTGTATAATATTGGGGCCCAGTTGTGGACTATGTGACTGTATAATATCGGGGTCCAGTTGTGGACTATGTGACTGTATACTATTGGGGCCCAGTTGTGGACTATGTGACTGTATAATATTGGGGTCCAGTTGTGGACTATGTGACTGTATAATATTGGGGTCCAGCTGTGGACTATGTGACTGTATAATATTGGGAACCAGTTGTGGACTATGTGACTGTATAATATTGGGGTCCAGTTGGGGACTATGTGACTGTATTGGGGTCCAGTTGTGGACTATGTGACTGTATAATATTGGGGCCCAGTTGTGGACTATGTGACTGTATAATATTGGGGCCCATTTGTGGACTATGTGACTGTATAATATTGGGGTCCAGTTGTGGACTATGTGATTGTATGATATTGGGGTCCAGTTGTGGACTATGTGACTGTATAATATTGGGGTCCAGTTGTGGACTATGTGACTGTATAATATTGGGGTCCAGTTGTGGACTCTGTGACTGTATAATATTGGGGCCCATTTGTGGACTCTGTGACTGTATAATATTGGGGTCCAGTTGTGGACTCTGTGACTGTATAATATTGGGGTCCAGTTGTGGACTATGTGACTGTATAATATTGGGGTCCAGTTGGGGACTATGTGACTGTATTGGGGTCCAGTTGTGGACTATGTGACTGTATAATGTTGGGGTCCAGTTGTGGACTATGTGACTGTATAGTATCGGGGTCCAGTTGTGGACTATGTGACTGTATAATATTGGGGCCCAGTTGTGGACTATGTGACTGTATAATATTGGGGTCCAGTTGTAGACTATGTGACTGTATAATATTGGGGTCCAGTTGTGGACTCTGTGACTGTATAATATTGGTGTCCAGTTGTGGACTATGTGACTGTATAATATTGGGGCCCAGTTGTGGACTATGTGACTGTATAATAATGGGGCCCAGTTGTGGACTATGTGACTGTATAATATTGGGGCCCAGTTGAGGTCTATGTGACCGTATAATATTGGGGCCCAGTTGTGGACTATGTGACTGTATAATATTGGGGTCCAGTTGTGGACTATGTGACTGTATAATATTGGGGTCCAGTTGTGGACTATCTGACTGTATAATATTGGGGTCCAGTTGTGGACTATGTAACTGTATAATATTGGGGTCCAGTTGTGGACTATGTGACTGTATAATATTAGGGTCCAGTTGTGGACTATCTGACTGTATAATATTGGGGTCCAGTTGTGGGCTATGTAACTGTATAATATTGGGGTCCAGTTGTGGACTATGTGACTGTATAATATTGGGGCCCAGTTGTGGACTATGTGACTGTATAATATTGGGGCCCAGTTGTGGACTATGTGACTGTATAATATTGGGGTCCAGTTGTGGACTATGTGACTGTATAATATTGGGGTCCAGTTGTGGACTATGTGACTGTATAATATTGGGGTCCAGTTGTGGACTATGTGACTGTATAATATTGGGGTCCAGTTGTGGACTATGTGACTGTATAATATTGGGGTCCAGTTGTGGACTATGTGACTGTATAATATCGGGGTCCAGTTGTGGACTATGTGACTGTATAATATTGGGGTCCAGTTGTGGACTATGTGACTGTATAATATTGGGGTCCAGTTGTGGACTATGTGACTGTATAATATTGGGGCCCAGTTGTGGACTATGTGACTGTATAATATTGGGGCCCAGTTGTGGACTATGTGACTGTATAATATTAGGGTCCAGTTGTGGACTATCTGACTGTATAATATTGGGGTCCAGTTGTGGACTATGTAACTGTATAATATTGGGGTCCAGTTGTGGACTATGTGACTGTATAATATTGGGGTCCAGTTGTGGACTATGTGACTGTATAATATTGGGGTCCAGTTGTGGACTATGTGACTGTATAATATTGGGGTCCAGTTGTGGACTATGTGACTGTATAATATTGGGGACCAGTTGTGGACTATGTGACTGTATAATATTGGGGTCCAGTTGTGGACCATGTGACTGTATAATATTGGGGTCCAGTTGTGGACTATGTGACTGTATAATATTGGGGTCCAGGTGTGGACTATGTGACTTTATAATATTGGGGCCCAGTTGTTGATTATGATTCGATTATGGAGACATCATGGTTATATTCCCGCTTTGGCTTGTATTATGACTACCGACATGTTCTACACCCTAATATTTTTTCATCACAATTAGAAATTGCTATGGACACTTTTACATGAAATACAATCTGCGGTAAGACTAGGATGGTGGTCAGGAATGTCATGTGACCTTTACAAGGTCTTGTGAACCCTACTGTGGCGTCTACAGCGCACATAAGGTAAAATTCATACTTCATGATGCCAGGGCACTGTTAGCCTATACAGGGTCCGAGGTTGAGACAGCTTTTCCTGGGCCAGGCACGGGGCAATTAATACTCAGACACAAGGTTACGGATAACTGGGGCGTATTTATGAAAAGTGGGGTAGGTGAACATCTTTTTACTCCACTAATTCATGTAGTGATAACTGTGTACATGCACGGTTGTCAGGGTCCGGACTAGCGGCTGGTGATGACACTGGAGGTGGATCCTCTGTGCCAGAGAGGCGATGATGCGGGCCATACTGGAGAATCGGTTCTAAGCAGTTACTGGTGTTCACCAGAGCCCGCCGCATAGCAGGATGGACTTGCTGCGGCAGTAACTACCAGGTTGTGTTCCCCAGTAGCGACTCAACCTCTCTGGCAGCTGAGACTGGCGCGGTACACAAGGACTAGACAGAGGCGAGGTCAGACGTAGCAGAAGGTCAGGGCAAGCAGCGAGGTTCGTAGTCAGGGGCAACAGCAGAAGGTCTAGGTACACAGGCTTGGGACAAACTATAACGCTTTCTCAGGGCACAAGACAACAAGATCCGGCAAGGAGAGGAAGGGGAAGTGGGTTTTTATATGTTAGGGAGTGATTAGGAAGTGATTGGGCCAGGCACCAATTAGTGGTGCACTGGCCCTTTAAATTTAAGCAAGTCGGCGCGCGCGCGCCCTAGGGAGTGGGGCTGCGCGCGCCGGGAGGAAGAGGAAGCAGACGGGGGCGAGAGGTAAGTGAGATGGGGCGCGATCCGAGGGCGGACACGTGCCTCGGATCGCGTCCCCTCCGAGGACCAGGGAGCAGCGCTCGCGGTCAGCACTGCCGACCGGAGCGCTGCAGACAGAGGCGCGCCGTGAGCGCTCCGGGGAGGCAGCGGGACCCGGCGTGACAACGGTGCAGGGCATGTGATAGATTAGGTGCTGGTCACACTTCTTACATCAGTGCTCCACTTTGTATGGTGTTTTTCTCTACGACTTTTGCGCCACTTTTATGTTTTTTATTGTTTATTTAGTAATTTTTTCATAGAAAAGTAAACAGCGTGTACAATGAAAGCGTAAAGTTGACATCACAAATGCAAGTTCACAAGATAAACCATTGTACATGGAGGTAAAAAATTAGGAGGTGAGAGGGATAAAACCAACTGTGGAAGAGAAGTAAAAAAAGGAAAGAAACGGTCATCAAAATAGAACAACGTCCAGTGCAATTGATCCTTATTAGGTATTGAATCAGTCAATAACAAGGAATGAGCGTGAGGACATATATGGATATATATGGAGACATCATGATTAGATTCCCGCATTGGCTTGTATTATGATTACAGACATTTTCTAAACCCTAATATTTTTGCATCACAATTAGAAATTGCTATTACATGAAATACAAACTGCGGTAAGACTAGGATGGTGGTCAAGTATGTCATGTGACCTTTACAAGGTCTGGTGAACCCTACTGTGGTGTCTACTGCACAGATAAGGTAAAATGAACACTTCGTGACGCCAGGGCACCGTTAGCCCATACTCGGTCCGAGGTTGAGAACGATTTTCCTGGGCCAGGCACAGGGCAATAAATACTCAGATACAAGGTTACGTTTAACTGGGTTAAATAAGGAGGTAAGAAGGATAAAACCAACTGTGGAAGTGAAGGGAAAAAAAAGGAAGGAAACGGTCGTCAAAATAGAAGAACGTCCAGTGCAATTGATCCTTATTAGGTATTGAATCAGTCAATAGCAAGGAATGAGCGTGAGGACATATATGGATATATATGGAGATAATTAGAGTACTTATGGGAATCGAGACGGTATGTAGCAATATATAATGATTTAGACAATAATTAACAAAATGCATCACAGCTGTAGAGCAAGATAAAGAAGTAGAGAAAGGGGGAGGGTAAAGAGTGAAGAACAGAATCTTGTACGGTCGTAGTAAACTAATCGCTAACATTTAAAGGGGTACTCTGCTACTCAGCGTTTGGAACAAACTGTTCTGAACGCTGGTGACGGGAGCTCGTGAGGTCATAGCCCAGCCCCCTCAATGCAAGTCTATGGGAGGGGGCATGACGCCCCCTCTCATAGACTTGCATTGAGGGGACGGGGAGTGACGTCTATGGGAGGGGGCGTGATGGCTGTCACACCCCCTCCCATAGACTTGCATCGAGGGGGCAGAGCTATGACGTCACGAGCTGCCGGCGCCGGCTATAGTGTTCGGAACAGTGTGTTCCAAACGCTGAGTAGCGGAGTATCCCTTTAATTTCCAATCATTTAGAGAATCACCATATTCCTGCCAAGACCTCCATATCCTGCGGAAAATGTGTCATTTGTCGTCAAAGATTTCTGATAGGCGTTCCATCCGGCGAATCTCTTGGAACGGGGGGGGGGGGGGATTTCAGGACGTTTCCAACAGCGAGCGATAAGATAAGACACTTAGAGGCCATTAAAATATGTAAAAGTAATTTAGATGAGTAGGTGGATATATATGGGGGGGGGGGGGGGATTCCGTAAGATATGTGGTCGGGTGGAAAGGAAGATGAATGCCCACAACTTGGATGGCAGATCTCAGGGACCTCAATATAAAAATGTATAGGGCAGATGTAATTGCCCTTTAGTAGTGTTGTCCCGGCTGTTCTATCACTGCTGTGTCCCCGCACTGTGTATCCCCCTCAGTGGACACGGGCGGTGCGGCCATTATAGAAGGAGCGCACCACGTGTAATAAAGATGGCGCCGGCAGGCTGACTCACCCAGGAGCGGAGCAGGCTGGCGGGCAGAGCGCAGACCAGGTCAGAGCCGCTCCGGAGGAGATGTGGGAGCTCCCGACTGCAAGAGCGCACAGAGGGGGCAGCAGTCCCAGTGTATCGTGCGGTCGCGCACCTCAGACAGGCAGTCACCAGGGGTTTGCAAGGCGGCTTCTCCCACGTGGCAGCGCCAGTAGATCGGGGCCGATCCGGGGGAGAGAAAGGACATCCACAGGAAAGGGCTACCCAGGTAAAAAATACGAAACAAAAAAACTACAATGGAGTCACCTAAATCATGATAATACAGTAAAGTGCCGTGCGCAAACTGTACCAAAAATGTGCAAATACTAAAAATAAATCCAAAGATAAAGACAAATCCACAATAGGAGATACAATCCAGGGATGACGCCAGGAAAGAGACAGCAGAGGCAAGTGTGGAGCGGGTGAGTCTGGAGGATTTTTATATGAAATGCAGGGAAAACGGACGACGGAGCGCAGCTCACACACGTCTTACCCCATGAGCTTCCGGCCAGGCCCCTTGTGCCACTTTGTAACCTGTGCGACAGATATGCGACTTTTTAATAATGCTGTCCACAGTTAGTTTGTAAGCTCTTTTTTATTTGGTGGTGATTAGCGCTCTTTTGGGTGAGTTGCGCCAAAGATGACTTTTTTAAAAAAAGTTGCAGTTTCATAGATCCCTGACCACTGCACAAAATCAACCCAAAACACGGCTACGCAAAAAATTTTTGCAACAAATTTACCTATAATTTGTGCTGAATGGTGACTGACTTGTGATGAATGGCTACCCACGCTGACTTGGGTTCTGCAGATTGACTGAAGACTACTGACTTTCTTCCTCAGAGTTTACCGCCAGGCCGTGACGTTCACCTGAGTGAAGGGGATCTTCCTTAGGATATGCACGGCTGCAGGATTAGACTTCTGGTTAGCTTGAGGCTCCTCAGATCACCTCACACTTCTCTCCCACTTCTCCACACTGTACCACAGAGATGAACTAGGGCAACTCCTCCCTCCCTACGCTATATACAGGGCAATTTGGAGGATTCCCATTGGGGCAGACAGGTCACCTGATTCACTCGGCACCTTATCTGTTAACAGACTTAAAGGGGTACTTGGCCCCTAGACATCTTATCCCCTATCCAAAGGATAGGGGATAAGATCTCTGATAGCCTGAGGCTCGTGCAGCGCTGGAGGTTTGTGATGTCACAACCATGCCCCCACAATGCAAGTCTACGGGAGGGGGCGTGACAGCCGTCACGCCCCCTCCCGTAGACTTGCATTGAGGGGGCATGGTCGTGATGTCACAAGCAGGGCACGGTGCTGCACCCGATGCTCTAAGCAATTGCTGGGTGCTGCAGCAGACATCTCTGGGGTCCCTAGTGGCGGGACCCCCGCGATCAGACATCTTATCCCCTATCCTTTGGCTCCTTGGCTGCGGCACCCCAGACATCTGATGCATGGACCGAACGTAGCTCTGTGCCGGATGACTGGCGATGCCAGTTGGAGGCTAGAAACGTCATGGTCATGCCCCGCACCTGATGTCACAGCCATGCCCCCTCAATGCAAGTCTATAGGAGGGGGTGTGATGGCCGTCACGCCCCCTCCCATAGACTTGCATTGAGGGTGTGTTGCCATGACGACACGAGCAGGGTGTAGCCGTGACATGATGAGCCTCCAGAGCTGCACCTGATGCTCTAAACAGGGGAAATCGCAGGGGTCCCCAGCGGCAAGACCGTCACGATCAGATCCTCTGGGTAGGGGATAAGATGTCTAGGGGCAGAGTACCCCTTTAAAGAAACAGTAACATAGAAAATTCCAGAATAACAGCATTGACGTAACATTATAGTATAATGAGTCCTGAGTAGTGGGCCCAAGATGGACACTGAAGGCAACATCTGCCTGACAGGATGGGCAGGATACAATATTCTGTACTGTATTACCACACTATGTATGTCCCTAAGGCCTGAAGGGTAGTAAAGAAACAAATGTGAATAATAAAAGCTAAAAAGTGTCTTACTTGCAGATAAAGAGAAGCCCGGTATGTGCCCGTCGGATGTCGACTTCCCCACGTGTGAAGGCGGAATCATCAACAGCAATAAGGAGTGTGAGCGGGACTCCGACTGCAAGGGCAAGAACAAGTGCTGCGTGTACAGGTGCGGGAAGCGATGTCTCCTCCCACTGGAAGGTAACGGTCATATGGAGGGGTTCTGGGGAAAGTGTCCTCACTTACACTCATTATTTGGTGACTGAGGCCTCGTTCATTGTGAGATGAGTCTTTTTGACTTGACCTAATAGTCTTTCTAGTTACAAGACCATCACGTGATCCACCATAGTCCATAATCATAACCAGTATGGTATATGGGGGACCCGGTGGAGAACCCATGGGCCATGTGGACTAAGTCATTACCAATGAGATCATGGGACCTCATTGTTTCCTTCTGATCCTTCTCAGATTCTCTTCCTTCTTTTTTTAGATAAGAAGAATCCGTGTCCGGTTTTTAACACCACAACCTGCCCCGCGCAGTTCTCAGGGTTATCCGAGTGTCACAGGGATGAGCAGTGTCCGGGAGCGGAGCGATGCTGCTGTGCCGACTGTGTGCGGAAGTGCACCATAACCACCAGGGGTGAGTAAGACAGTAACTGGGTATGAAAGGGGCAATGAGGTCCCAGGACCCTCCCTGAGCTCGGAATAGAGGGAAACACAAACATTTGGGGGCTTATTCACTATTAAACTGGAGATCCTACTACTATGACCAGGGATGTGCACACATTGACAAGAAAGGGGGCTTGAGCCCCTTCCCTTCTGACACTGGGCAGTGGGGCTTCATTATATAAATTATATAAATAAGTGCCCTTTTTCACTTCAGGCCCTGCCCTACAAAATGTCTGTGCACGTCCCTGACTATGACACATCCCATTTTATAAGACCATGTTCCTCATTGACTGTCTCGGAGAGGTCCCCACTGCTGATCACTTCATTGACTGTCTTGGAGAGGTCCCCACTGATGGTCACTTCATTGACTGTCTCGAAGAGGACCCCACTGATGATCACTTCATCAACTGTCTCAGAGAGGTCCCCACTGCTGATCACCTCATTGACTTTCACCAAGAGGTCCCCACTGCTGATCACTTCATAGACTGTCTCGGAGAGGTCCCCACTGATGACCACCTTATTGACTGTCGCAGAGAGGACCCCACTGATGACCACCTCACTGACTGTTGAGAAGAGTTTTCCACTGATGAACACCTCACTGACTGCCGCGGAGAGAGGTCCCCACTGATGACCACCTCACTGACCATCACGGAGAGAGGTCCCCACTGATGACCACCTCACTGACTGTGGAGAAGAGGTCCCCAATGATGACCACCTCATTGACTGTGAAGAAGAGGTCCCCACTGATGACCACCTCACTTACTGTTGTGGAGAGATCCCTACTGATAACCGCTTTATTGACTGTCGAGAAGAGGTCCCCACTGATTACCACCTCACTGACTGTCACGGAGAGAGGTCCCCACTAATGACCACCTCACTGACTGTCACGGATAGAGGTCCCCACTGATGACCACCTCACTGACTGTCGAGCAGAGGTCCCCACTGATGACCACCTCACTGACTATAGCGGAGAGGTCCCCACGGATGACCACCTCATTGACTGTCACAGAGAGAGGTCCCCACTGATGACCACCTCACTGACTATAGCGGAGAGGTCCCCACTCATGACCACCTCACTGACTGTTGTGGAAAGGTCCCCACTCATGACCACCTCACTGACTTTCGTGGAGAGGTCCCCACTCATGACCACCTCACTGACCGTCGTGGAAGTGTTTTGGATAGGGGAGGTGAACTCCTGACAGACAGATGGTATTCAAAATCCAAGATGGCGGACCTTCTCACCCCAGCTATGCTACAATCCTATGGTAGAAGGTCACTGCTTATAGCCAACAGCTCTGTATAATAGTATATAATGCAGAGCTGTAGTCAGTAACCCTGTTGACCATGGCCATGTATCTAAATACCCTAGTAGCACCCCACGACCATCCTGGGAGACCCCCCTGTATTATGGTACTTTGTGCATATCAACAATATTGGTTTCCTCCTACTGAGATCATCCCAGGGTGGAGACACAGTGTTGACCTTCTACCATGCAGTAGTTTCATCTTCTTGCATCTTATTTAGCAGTATACAGATGTCCATTACACTTCGTGTCCTCTGGAAGGTGATCTGCACTTTCACCATATTTTTTTGCAGCCAAGCCAGGACAATGTCCAGTACCAAAACAAAGATGTCCAGCACGTATCCAGAGGGCCCAGTGTGAGAAGGACGGAAACTGTCGTGGAATTAAAAAGTGCTGTGATGTATGTGGGAAGAAATGTGTGGACCCAAGAAGAGGTAAGTGTATTCCGTTGTGCGTATGGGACCAATCTGGTGTATGGGGTCAATCTGGCCTATGAGGCCAATCTGGTGTATGGGGCCAATCTGGTGTATGGGGCCAATCTGGTGTATTGGGCCAATATGGTGTATGGGGCCAATATGGTGTATGGAGCCAACGTGGTGTATGGGGCCAATGTGGTGTATGGGGCCATTTGGGTGTATGGGGCCAATCTGGTGTATGAGGCCAATTTGATGTATGGGGCCAATGTGGTGTATGGAGCCAATGTGGTGTATTGGGCCAAAGAGGTGTATGGGGCCAAAGAGGTGTATGGGGCCAATGTGGTGTTTGGGGCCAATGTGGTGTTTGGGGCCAATGTGGTGTATGGGGCAAATCTGGTGTATGGGGCCACTCTGGTAGATGGCGCCAATATGGTGTATAAGGCCAATGTGGTGTATGGGGCCAAAGAGGTGTATGGGGCCAAAGAGGTGTATGGGGCCAATGTGGTGTTTGGGGCCAATGTGGTAGATGGCACCAATATGGTGTATAAGGCCAATGTGGTGGATGGGGCCAATGTGGTTCACATTAGTATAACGGACAGAAGCACAGGTAACATAGAAAGACATCAATTTGACATAAAATGTAGATAAATTAAACATACATTAAAACATGTTACATTTATTCATAATATATTAAGAAAAAATATTTAAAATTGTATAAACTTAAAACCGTAGGGTCATCCGGTAGGAACCTCTTATTTTTAATTTTTTGTTAAACATTACTGACCTGTAAATATTTGTTCCAGCAGATTATATACAATTAGTAGTGCTGGGGTGTGATGGTCAGGGGAACATTATTCGACTGGTGTTTGGGCTCGAGGTCAGGAGATCAGTCCAGTCCTCTCTCCCTGACCGAGTTATTTGGAAGTAAATCTTTTATTATTTATTTTCTATAGATTAATAAATAAATTGGAAGATTATTATAGATACAAATAAGTGCATTTAAATATTACAAAAGTGTTTTCATGAGCAAACATGAAAGAGGAGAAAGAGTCCTGGTATGTGACCATAAAAGCCACTAGCGGGCGCTCCGGTGCCAGGATTACCTTCTGATTGAAGGAAACGTGATGCTCAGAATTCATTGAGTTGGATAAGGACCTATTTGGTCTGGATAGGTACAAGTTTTTATGTCAATTGTTGCATTGTGACGTTGGGTTGTTTGGAATTGGAGGATGTTGTTATGCATAGGGCTGCCACTTTGCTGCAATGATGCAATGTGACGGGGATCGGTATGTGAGCCCGTCAGGGATGTAAATTTGGACAGCGCATTTCGTAGTTTATCTGACAATCTCCATCATTTCATTAAGGCCCCTCGGCTGTACCGCGCCCAACTTGTATATCCAATACATTTCCTTGCTGTTATGGTCTGTATCTGATTTAAAGGGGTACTCCGCTGCTCTGCGTTTGGAACAAACTGTTCCGAACGCTGGCAGTTCGTGACGACATAGCTCCGCCCCATCATGCCGTAACACCCCGCCCCCTCAATGCAAGTCTATGGGAGGGGGCGTGACAGCTGTCACGCCCCCTCCCATAGACTTGCATTGAGGGGGCGGGGCATGACATCATGAGAGGGCAGGGTTATGACGTCACAAGCTCCCGGCGCCGTCTCCAGCATTTGGAACAGTTTGTTCCAAACGCTGAGCAGTGGAGTACCCCTTTAAGTACTGGCTCTTCTTCCAAAAATATGCCAGTGTTGTTTCAGAACCTGTATTATTTTGGTGTGGGCCGTATTTTAGGTTGTGATGAAGTTGGGGGTCCGTGTATGTTCGGATTTCTCTTCATTATTAATCGGATTGGTACTTGATGTAGATGGAAGACGATCTTCTTGATAAAGATTTGTTGTTTTGTAAGTTTAGGCATCTCTCAGCAGTGCTTCCAGGTACCCTTTATCTATAACCTTTTTTGTACAGTTTTTGCTTGTTCCTTAAAAGTGTGGTCTCGGTTACATTTTTTTTCTAACCCGTTTGTACTGCCCGAATGGCTTATTTGTTCGCCACTTTTTTAGATAGCCGCTGCAGAATGACAAGAAACTGTTAGAGTCCACACTTCAGAAGTAGGGGGACATAATCCTTTCACTATTATCATGCGTGATCTCAAGGTCTAGGAACTCGATGCGATTTTCTGACCATTTGGCTGTAAGGGTTAGACCCCAATTATTGTTGTTAATGTTCTCAACAAATTTATCAATTAATGTTGCTGGTCCATCCCACAAAATAAACAAATCGTCTATGTACCGCTTGTAGATCGTCTGTGTACCGCTTGTAGATTGTCTATGTACCGCTTGTAGATCGTCTGTGTACCACTTGTAGATCGTCTGTGTACCGCTTGTAGATTGTCTGTGTACTGCTTGTAGATTGTGTACGTACTGCTTGTAGATCATCTATGTACCACTAGTAGATCATCTATGTACCGTTTGTAGATCATCTACGTACCGCTTGTAGATCGTATATATACCGCTTGTAGATCGTCTATGTACCACTTGTAGATCATCTACATACTGCTTGTAGATCATCTATGTACCGCTTGTATATCGTCTATGTACCGCTTGTAGATCATCTATGTACTGCTTGTAGATTGTCTATGTACCCCTTGTAGATTTTTATGTGGATAGAAAATAGACTTTGGGACTTGATTAATTTTTCTTCAAACTCGCACATAATGAGGTTCGCATAGGACGGCGCTACCCATGTCCCCGTAGCAGTCCCCCTGTGTTTGATGATAGGTTGGACCGTCATCTTTAAAGAAATTGTTCTCAAAAATAAGTGTTAGGCTGGCCAGCAAAAATGATTTTTGTTCATTGATGATGCTGGGATACTTTTCCAAGGTGTTTTTGATGCACATGTTCCAATCTTATGTTTTATATTAGTGTAGAGAGCAGCAACATCTGTTGTTAAAAAATGTATTTGGGTCTCCATGGGGTCACAGTAGTGTAATCAGTTGAATTTTTAAAAAAATAACTTTCCAGGTTTTGAACAAGTCTAAATACTTTGAGACATTTGATAATAAACGGTTAGTGTTGCAATGATGGGATGGCCAGGGGGTGCAGAGGGATTTTTGTGAAGTTTCGGAAGATGATAATAGTAGAGGATTGATGGATTGGTTACTGTTAAAAATGTCTTTTTTTGTTAGTTTAGTTTTTTTGGATAGCATCTTCCAGCAGGTTCTGTAGTTTCTCTTTCAATGCTGCAAAGGGATCACCTTCAATAGTCTGGTGATAATTTGTGTCACCTAGAATATTGAGAGCTTCGGTGTTGTTGGTGAAAAATTCCAAAATTGGATGAAAAAATTGAAAATGTAGCATTTTTCTAACTTTGAAGCTCTCTGCTTGTAAGGAAAATAGACATACCAAATAAAGTATATATTGATTCACATATACAATATGTCTACTTTATGTTTCCATCATACAGGAAATATCTTTATATTATATTATATACAATATATTATGTTTCCATCATAAAGTTGAGATGTTTTTACTTTTGGAGACATCAGAGGCTTCAAAGTTCAGCAGCAATTTTGCAATTTTTCACAAATGTTTCAAAATCTGAATTTTTCAGGGATCAGTTCAGTTTTGAAGTGGATTTGAAGGGCCTTCATATTAGAAATACCCCACAAATGACCCCATTATAAAAACTGCACCCCTCAAAGTATTCAAAATGACATTCAGTAAGTGTGTTATCCCTTTAGGGGTTTCACAGGAATAGCAGCAAAGTGAAGGAGAAAATTCAAAATCTTCATTTTTTACACTCGCATGTTCTTGTAGACCCAGTTTTTGGATTTTTACAAGGGGCAATAGGAGAAAAAGTCCCTCAAAATTTGTAACCCAATTTCTCTCGAGTAAGCACATACCTCATATGTGGATGTCAAGTGTTCGGTGGGCGCATTAGAGGGCTCAGAAGGGAAGGAGCAACAATGGGATTTTGGAGAGTGAATTTTGCTGAAATGGTTTTTGGGGGGCATGTCGCATTTAGGAAGCCCCTATGGTGCCAGAACAGCAGAAAAAAACCCACATGGCATACCATTTTGGAAACTACACCCCTCAAGGCACGTAACAAGGGGCCCAGTGAGCCTTAACACCTCACAGATGTTTGACGAAGTCGGATGTGTAAATGGAAAAAAAATTTTTTTTTCACTAAAGTGCATTTTTCCCCCCCAAATTTACCATTTTTACAAAAGGTAATTGGAGAAAATGCCCACCAGTATTTGTAACCCCATCTCTTCTGAGCATGGAAATACCCCATGTTAGGACATAAAATGCTCTGCGGGTGAAGTACAATGCTCAGAAGAGAATGAGTCACATTTGGCTTTTGGAAAGCAAATTTTGCTGAAATGGTTTTTGGGGGGCATGTCCCATTTAGGAAGCCCCTATGGGGCCAAAACAGCAAAAAAACTATTTCCAAAATACTATTTTGGAAACTACACCCCTCAAGGAACATAACAAGGTGTACAGTGAGCCTTAATACCTCACAGTAGTTCCACAACTTTTTGTTAAAGTCAGATGTGTAAATGAAAAAAAAAATGAAAAAAAAGGGGTAATAGTAGAAAATGACCCCCAAAATTTTTAACCCCATGTGTGGACATCAAGGTTTCTGCTGGAAATACCCCATGTGTGGATGTCAAGTGTTCTGCTGGCGAACTACAATGCTCAGAAGAGGAGGAGCGCCATTGAGCTTTTGGAGAGTGAATTTGTTTGGAACGGAAGTTGGGGGCCATGTGCGTTTACAAAGCCCCCGTGGTGCCAGAACAGTGGACCCCCCCACATGTGACCCCATTTTGGAAACTACACCCCTCACAGAATTTTATAAGGGGTGCAGTGAGTATTTACACCCACTGGCGTTTGACAGATCTTTGGAACAGTGGGCTGTGCTAATGAAAAATTATATTTGTTAGATTACGTAAGGGGTGTAGTTTCCAAAATGGGGTCACATGTGGGGGGTCCACTGTTCTGGCACTATGGGGGCTTTGTAAACACACGTGGCCTTCAATTCCGTACAAATTTTCTCTTCAAAATCCCAATGGCGCTGCTCTTCTGAGCATTGTAGTATGCCCGCAGAGCACTTTACATGCACATATGGGGTATGTTCTTACTCAGAAGAAATGGGGTTACAAATTATGGGGGGATTTTTCCTATTTTCCCTTGTGAAAATGAAAAATTTAGGGTAACACCAGCATTTTAGTGAAAAAATATTTTTTTTTCATTTTCCCTTCCAACTTTAACGAAAATTCGTCAAACACCTGTGGGGTGTTAAGGCTCACTATACCCCTTGTTACATTCTGTGAGGGGTGTAGTTTCCAAAATGGGGTCACATGTCGGTATTTATCTTTTTGCGTTTATGTCAGAACCGCTGTAAAATCAGCCACCACTGTGCAAATCCCCAATTAAGGCTTCAAATGTACATAGTGCAGAGCTCCTGAGCCTTGTAATGCGCCCGCAGAGCATTTTACGTCCACATATGGGAAATTTACATACTCAGGAGAAAATGCGTTCCAAATTTTGGTGGTCTTTTTTTCCTTTTACCTCTTGTGAAAATTAAAAGTATGGGGCAACACCAGCATGTTAGTGTAACATTTTTTTTATTTTTTTACACTAACATGCTGGTGTAGCCCCCAACTTTTCCTTTTCATAAGGCGTAAAAGGAGAAAACGCCCCCAAAATTTGTAGTGCAATTTCTCCCGAGTACGGAAATACCCCATATGTGGCCCTAAACTGTTCGTCCTCAAATGCGCCATGCACCTTTGAGGACTAAATTAGGGATTGCTCAGGGGTGGACATAGAGGTATTCTATGCCAGTGATTCCCCAACAGAGTGCCTCCAGCTGTTGCTAAACTCCCAGCATGTCTTCACAGTCGGTGGCTGTCCAGAAATGCTGGGAGTTGTTATTTTGCAACAGCTGGAGGCTCTGTTTTGGAAACACTGCCGTACAATATGTTTTTCATTTTTATTGGGGGGGGGACAGTGTAAGGGGGTGTATATGTAAGGTTTTACCCTTTATTATGTGTTAGTGTAGTGTTTTTTGGGTACATTCGCACTGGCGGTGGTTTACGGTGAGCTTCCCGCTAGGAGTTTGCTCTGGGGCGAAAAAATTGCCGCAGCCCAAACTTGAAGCAGGAAACTCACTGTAAACTCGGCTGGGTGAATGTACCCTGTATCCTGTACATTCACATGGGGGGCAAACCTCCAGCTGTTTCAGAACTACAACTCTCGGCATGTACTGACAGACCATGCATGCTGGGAGTCGTACTTTTGCAACAGCTGGAGGCACACTGGTTGGAAAACCTTCAGTTAGGTTCTGTTACCTAACTCAGTATTTTCCAACCAGTGTGCCTCCAGCTGTTGCAAAACTACAATTCCCAGTATGTACTGATCGCCGAAGGACAAGCAGTTATGCAACAGCTGGAGGTACGCAACTACAACTCGCTGCATGCCAAGGTGTATATATATATATATACCTCAGCATGCCGAGGTATAAATAAGGGCTATAAATATGTATATAAGGTCTGTATAGGTATGTATATAAGGTGTTTGTGTATATATATATATATATATATGTATATATGGTGTGTGTGTGTATATATATATATATATATATATATATATATATATATATATATATCGTGACAGTGTGGCAAGGAAAGGGTGTATTTCCCTAGCTGATCATGGAGGAACCTTCTCCTGGGGCCTAATCAATGACGCAGCGGAAAAGGGAAGTGTGTTTAAAAGGAAGTCAGACAATGTAGTCTGGGCTCTCCCCAGAAGACAGCAATGTGGTGGCTGTAAAGGGGGGAGATAGGGTCCTGGTGAGGAGCACACAGCCGAGCGCTGTGAGTGACCAGACAAGGAGTCTTAGCGCACACAGCAAGAGGCTGCAAATGCTGTGTGTGAACTGTGAGTAAAAGGTTGCAGGAAACTTGTGTTTTAATTGGCTGGGAAAAGCCCTCCAGTTGATAGTCAGGGCATGCTGGGTTGTATAGTTACTGACTGGACGGTCTAGGATTTTGTTTGTTCCTGTGTTATATTTTTAGTTATCCTTTTATGAAGAACTGTTGTTTGCTGCTGAATGAAGTAGAAACGTGTCCTGTGGGTGTGTCAAGGACGATCATCCCCAGGGTGAAATCCTTACAATGTATATAAGGTGTGTGTGTATGTATATATATATATATATAAATGGAGATTTATCATAGTTTACCCCTTTTTCTTGTTTATTTTTTTGCCAAAAATTTGCGCAGTGACTTTCATTGCGTCTTTTTTGATAAAGCAAAAAGCAAGTACTGAATTTTTTTGTGTATTGTGAAATTCATTCTAAAGTGGATACTAATTCATCATGTGCATATTTTTTTTGTTTAGACACTTTTTTTTTGCGCAAATTAGCGCAAAAATACACCATCAAAAGGGACACATAGGAAAGTGTTCTACTGAGATAGCCGGGGGATGCAGGAGCCGTCCTTCAACACTGCATAATTACAACTACTCCCATCATGGGACAGTCTGTCCCATGATGGGAGTAGTTGTAGTGCCGCAGCACTGAGGGATGGCACTTGCACATCCCTCGGCTGTGGGACAGTTAGGACTACTACTCCCATCATGGACAGACTCTGCCCATGATGGAAGTTATAGTCCATCGAAAATATCATGGAAAGCAGACAATATATGTGGACACGCCCACTTCTACAAAACTGACGTGAGCAGTGTAAACCGCGGCCATTACTTTTTGCACCAAATTTTATTTCTTTTTTTGGGCACAGATTTTTGTATATATATGCATGTATATAAGGTGTGTGCATGTGTATGTGTGTATATGTATGTGGTTGTGTATATGTGTATATATATATATATATATATATATATATATATATGGCTCTCGAAACGAGTCGTCTATGTAACAATAAACAATCCTACGATTGTAACATATACCGTAGCGATGTGCGCCTCAACAAACCCGTTTTTTTCTCCTACTTGGTTGATCCATTCAACTGTATGAAGCTCTTCTATAGGATTAATCTGGGGCATGAGGTCAGACTGGGTAACGGGGCAGGTCATCACAGGGGGCTGGGCTCGTGTCTGAGGTCCGGTTGGGTTATGGGGCCGGGCTCGTGTCTGAGGTCCGGTTGGGTTATGGGGCCGGGCTCGTGTCTGAGGTCCGGTTGGGTTATGGGGCCGGGCTCGTGTCTGAGGTCCGGTTGGGTTATGGGGCCGGGCTCGTGTCTGAGGTCTGGTTGGGTTATGGGGCTGGGCTCGTGTCTGAGGTCCGGTTGGGTTATGGGGCTGGGCTCGTGTCTGAGGTCCGGTTGGGTTATGGGGCTGGGCTCGTGTCTGAGGTCCGGTTGGGTTATGGGGCCAGGCTCGTGTCTGAGGTCTGGTTGGGTTATGGGGCTGGGCTCGTGTCTGAGGTCCGGTTGGGTAATGGGGCTAGGCTGAGGCCAGAATAATATTTCGGGTCAGGTCAGTATATAGGACCAGACTGGGACTGGGGACTCACACATGTGATGTTCTCTTCACACAATCTTATTCTTGCCCTTCATATACCTTGTATATCAGTCACGACTACCAAGAGATTCACCGGCATAATAGTGACCAATCCCAGGATTGTTTGCTGTAGGAACAGTCCATTTATATGGGTGCACACGGGGGTCTTCTATGTGTTACAAAGACAAGAGCCACAGAACAATGTAGAAGCCGGACTGTGATTCCAGAGATCGTGTGTGTAGGAGGAGCTAGCGAATCCACCATGGTGGAGGGGAGGAGCCAGTGAAACCACCATGGTGGAGGGGAGGAGCCAGTGAAACCACCATGGTGGAGGGGAGGAGCCAGTGAAACCACCATGGTGGAGGGGAGGAGCCAGTGAGCATACCATGGTGGAGGGGAGGAGCCAGTGAGCCCACCATGGTGGGGGAGGAGCCATAGATGACTTGAATTCATATCCGTTACTGTTTCCCAGATTCCATACACACAAGAGTGGCCCCATTGTTTACCAGTCCCCGTGGGCCCCTCATGATGCAGATTTTATTGTGATTTATTGCAGAGCACTCCGGCTTCTGTCCTGTCAGTGCGGAGCAGGCCTCGTGTTCTGCTCCTCTAGACCAAGTGCTCTGCGGCCTGGACGCCGACTGCGGCCAAAAACAGAAGTGTTGCCCATCCAACAACAGGATGGATTGTGTGGACGCCGTGCAAGGTAACAAAACGTCACCAGGGAAAGGAAAAATGAGGATCTCCATAGAGTCGGCACATTGTATGATGTATACACTATATCTATTCTATACCATGTATACACTGACTATATCCATTCTATACCATGTATACACTGACTATATCCATTCTATCCCATGTATACACTGACTGTATCCATTCTATACCATGTATACACTGACTACATCCATTCTATACCATGTATACACTGACTATATCCATTCTATACCATGTATACACTGACTATATCCATTCTATCCCATGTATACACTGACTGTATCCATTCTATACCATGTATACACTGACTACATCCATTCTATACCATGTATACACTGACTATATCCATTCTATACCATGTATACACTGACTATATATATTCTATACCATGTATACACTGACTATATCCATTCTATACCATGTATACACTGACTATATCCATTCTATACCATGTATACACTGACTATATCCATTCTATACCATGTATACACTGACTATATCCATTCTATACACTGTATACACTGACTATATCCATTCTATACACTGTATACAATGACTATATCCATTCTATACACTGTATACACTGACTGTATTCATTCTATACGCTGTATACACTGACTGTATCCATTCTATATGCTGTATACACTGACTATATATATTCTATACCATGTATACACTGACTATATCCATTCTATACACTGTATACACTGACTATATCCATTCTATACACTGTATACACTGACTATATCCATTCTATACACTGTATACACTGACTATATCCATTCTATACACTGTATACACTGACTGTATTCATTCTATACGCTGTATAGACTGACTGTATCCATTCTATATGCTGTATACACTGACTGTATCCATTCTATACACTGTATACACTGACTGTATCCATTCTATACCATGTATACACTGACTGTATCCATTCTATACACTGTATACACTGACTGTATCCATTCTATACCATGTATACACTGACTATATCCATTCTATATGCTGTATACACTGACTGTATCCATTCTATACGCTGTATACACTGACTGTATCCATTCTATACCATGTATACACTGACTATATCCATTCTATACGCTGTATACACTGACTGTATCCATTCTATACGCTGTGTACTCTGACTGTATCCATTCTATACCATGTATACACTGACTGTATCCATTCTATATGCTGTATACACTGACTGTATCCATTCTATTTGCTGTATACACTGACTGTATCCATTCTATACGCTGTGTACTCTGACTGTATCCATTCTATACCATGTATACACTGACTGTATCCATTCTATACGCTGTATACACTGACTGTATCCATTCTATACGCTGTATACACTGACTGTATCCATTCTATACGCTGTGTACTCTGACTGTATCCATTCTATACCATGTATACACTGACTGTATCCATTCTATACGCTGTATACACTGACTGTATCCATTCTATACGCTGTATACACTGACTGTATCCATTCTATACGCTGTATACACTGACTGTATCCATTCTATACCATGTATACACTGACTGTATCCATTCTATACCATGTATACACTGACTATATATATTCTATACCATGTATACACTGACTATATATATTCTATACCATGTATACACTGACTATATCCATTCTATACCATGTATACTCTGACTGTATCCATTCTATACACTGTATACTCTGACTGTATATTCTGACTGTATCCATTCTATACGCTGTATACTCTGACTATATTCATTCTATACCATGTATACACTGACTATATATATTCTATACCATGTATACACTGACTATATCCATTCTATACGCTATATACACTGACTGTATCCATTCTATACGCTGTATACACTGACTGTATCCATTCTATACGCTGTATACACTGACTGTATCCATTCTATACGCTGTATACACTGACTGTATCCATTCTATACCATGTATACACTGACTGTATCCATTCTATACCATGTATACACTGACTATATATATTCTATACCATGTATACACTGACTATATCCATTCTATACCATGTATACTCTGACTGTATCCATTCTATACGCTGTATACTCTGACTGTATCCATTCTATACGCTGTATACTCTGACTGTATCCATTCTATACGCTGTATACTCTGACTGTATCCATTCTATACGCTGTATACTCTGACTGTATCCATTCTATACGCTGTATACTCTGACTGTATCCATTCTATACGCTGTATACTCTGTATCCATTCTATATGCTGTATACTCTGACTGTATCCATTCTATACGCTGTATACTCTGACTGTATCCATTCTATACGCTGTATACTCTGACTGTATCCATTCTATACGCTGTATACTCTGACTGTTTCCATTCTATACGCTGTATCCATTCTATACGCTGTATACTCTGACTGTATCCATTCTATACGCTGTATCCATTCTATACGCTGTGTACTCTGACTGTATCCATTCTATACGCTGTGTACTCTGACTGTATCCATTCTATACGCTGTGTACTCTGACTGTATCCATTCTATACGCTGTGTACTCTGACTGTATCCATTCTATACGCTGTGTACTCTGACTGTATCCATTCTATACGCTGTATACTCTGACTGTCTCATCTTCTGTTGTTATTGGTTTTCCAGTGAAGTCTGGGGAGTGTCCGGCGTCTTTAGCCAAGTGCGTCTCTCCGTCCCCTCCCCCGCTGTGTAGGGATGATAGAGAATGTCCGGGACACAAGAAGTGCTGCACCCCCCTGTGTCGTAAGGAGTGTACAGACCCCATTATAGGTGAGATGGTGCAGCCTGCAGAATATAAAGCGTGTCTCCTACTGGAGGGAAAGAGCGAGGTCTCCACCAACTCCTTGTAGAGGAGAACCCGAGACTACAGAGGACTCCACCTTGTGAAGAAGATTCCTGTTCGGTGGCAGATACCAGTTTCCTCCAGTAGGTGGCCCCGGAGAGTGGGCTCTTTGGAAAACTACTTTGCATACTTATTACCCAGGATGCATTGCTTGGTCTGTATGATAACCCGATGATCTCCTCAAGGAGTAATATTATTCTCTCAGACCCAGGGTGCTTAAAGGGGTTAGAAAACCAGAGCTAATCTCTTCCAAAAACAGCCCCACCGTGTACTCAGGGGGGAGGGGAGATTTATCATTATTTGTCTATGGGGGAGGGGAGATTTATCATTATTTGTCTATTGTAGACACAGTTCTCCCCCTTTACACTCTTGCTCAGAATTTACTAAGGCTGTACACGTCCTTTGATACATTTTGTGCAAATATAGAAACGCCCCCCCTCGCTCTACCGCGCACTCCTTCTCTACCGCGCACTCCTTCTCTACCGCACACTCCTTCTCTACCTCACAGGAAAAGTGGACGTAGGGATTTTGTTCTATTGCTTTGAGGTCGGATCCCATTGAGGTTTTTTTGTCCATCGTAAAAAACACCAGAAAAAATTTACTAAACTTTTTGTTGTTTTTTTTCTTCAAAATTTAGATACGTGAATGTGGAGGACTGTCAGATTTGGTGGATTGTGATGATGAACAGCGTTTTTTTTTAAATGTCAATAAAAGGGTTAACGAGGGCTGTGGGGGAGTGTTTTTTTTAAAATAACATGTCCTGTAGACAGAATCTATTACTAGGCCGAGGCTTAGCGTTGGCCCCCAAATCAGCTAACCTCCAATTATTACCCTGTTACCCACCTCCCCAGGGGTGCCGGGAAGAGCCGGTACCAACCAACCAATCAAAAATGGTGATCCTTGGCCTAAGCTGTAACAGGCTGGCGTTATTTAGGCTGGGCAGGGCCAGAAACAATGGTCCTCGCCCACCCCGGTAACATCAGGCTGTTGCTGCTTGGTTGGTATCTGGCTGATACTGAAAAAATTAGGGAACCACACACTTTTTTTTTTATAAAAAAAATGAAACACATAGGGTTCCCCCTATTTTCAATATCAGCCGGATACTAACCAAGGAGCAACAGCCTGACGTTACCATGGTGGGCGAGGACCATTGTTTCTGGCCACTCCCCAGCCTAAATAACACCAGCCTGTTACTGCCTAGGCCCAGGAGCGCCATTTTGATGCTTTGGGCCTGTTGGTATCGGCCCTCCCCGTCACCCCTGTGGCGGTGGGTACCGGGGTAATAATTGGGGGTTAGCGCTAGCTGATTTTGGGGCTAACGCTAATCTCCAACTTAGTAATGGATTCCGTCTATAAGACAGCTTCCACTACTAACCCTGAAAATTCAATTATAAAAAAAAACACACAACAAATTGAAAACATTTTTTGATTTAAAAAAACACTCATCCACAGCCTTCGTTAACCATTTTATAGAAATTAAAAAAACTGCTGGTCATCGTCGCAATCCACCGAATCTGACGTAGTCCTCCGCATTCACGTATCTGAAATGAGAATAAAAGAAAAACAAGAAATATTGGTTATTATTTTTTTTGCGCTCTCCCCTGGGAAGAGCGCACATAATGCAGCGTGTTCCTAAACAGGGAGCCTCTGATTGTTGCTAAACTACAACTCCCATCATGTAGTTGAGCAACAGCTGGAGTCTCCCTGTTTGGGAACACACTGCCAGAAAGGCTCTGTTCCCATTCTGCAAAATGCATAATGTGAACAGAGATCTGTCCCTCTGCCCTTGGATTACTACTCCTGTCATGGGACAGAGTCTGTCCCATGATGGGAGTGGTTGTAGTACCGCAGCGCTGCTGAGGGATGGCACTTGCACATCCCCCGGCTTCGGGACTTTTAGGACTACTACTCCCATCATGGACAGAATCTGCCCATGATGGGAGTTGTAGTCCAGGGGCTGAGGTGCAGATCGCACCGGGTCATTCTGCAGAGACCCGCTGCGATCCGCATTTATTAACTGTAAAAGTTGTCGGTACATGCGTCTACACTGCTCACCCCGCTGGCTTCTATATACAGCTGTAATAATTCATAATCCCTGCCGGAACACAGGAGCTCTGATTGGTGGATAGCTATTGACCAATCAGAGCTCCCCTCTCCCGGCAGCGGGGATTATGAATTATGACAGTGTATATAGAAGCCAGCGGGGTGAGCAGTTTAGTCGCATGTACCGCCGACTTTTACAGTTAATAAATGCAGATCGCAGCGGGTCTCTGCAGAATGACCCGCTGCGATCTGCACCTCAGCCCCTGGACTACAACTCCCATCATGGGCAGAGTCTGTCCCATGATGGGTGCCAAAATAGGGTGTATATTTTCGCAAGAAAATGCTGTTTGCACATTTTTTTTGCGGAAAAAATAAAAAACACAGTTAGTAAATTCGATTCTACAGTAGAAAACCCTCTATGGTTTTTGCGCAAAAAAATAGACACAGAACAGCTCTATATCCAATGATAAATTCCCCCCAGGTTGCGTGCGGTATTGTAGCTCAGTTCCATTGAAGTGAATGGAGACAGGTTATAATACCACACACAACCTGGAGACGGGGTGGGGCTGTTTTTGGAAGAAATTCTCTGGTTTTCTATTCTTGACCAACCCCTTTATTCATTACCAAAAGGCCAAGAAACCATTCATAGTTACCTCCTCAAACCTCTCAGTAAATCTGTAGTCAAAACCATTGAAGGGGTTGTCCAAGAATAGAAAACCAGAGCAAATTTCTTCCCAAAAAAAAAAAACGCCACCCCTGTCTTCAGGTTGTGCGGTATTTCAACTTGTCTCCATTCAATTCAACAGAACTGAGGTGCAATACCGCACACAACCTGAGGACAGAAGTGGGGCTATTTTTGGAGGAGATTAGCTCTGGTTTTCTATTCCTGAACCGACCTTTTAAGTAAAGTACTTGTTCGTTTCAATGGGTCGGACCAGAGTCACCAAGACAGAACGGTCCAAAAAGAGGAGGGAAAGCTTCAGATGTACCCACCGGCCTGGTCATTGGGTAGCTAGGCATTAACCTCTCGTTTCCTGGCCTTCTGGTCACTATGGGTCTATGGTTCAGGTTTGTTTGTCACAAGGGTGTGGTGCCCCTTTTAGAAGGTCCCTCTTGAAGTTGTGTTTTGGCATCCAGTACCCCCCCTCCCTGCTGCCCCCTGATGCCAACCAGTTGTGCTCCTTGGTTGATACTTGGGTGGCTGCCCAGGTGGTGGCCTAGAGCAATCTTGGTTCCCCCTAAACTTTGACCCTGATCATTTCTGGACCTCCGCAGAAGCCTTTTGGCCCAGTGTGATAGGGAAGGTTTGTTGGGGCCCCTCTCCTTCAGAAGGGCTCGTGATAGGCCGCATCCTATGAATGCAGAACCCCCAGAAGTAACGGAGTTGGTGGACAAGCTTCCTCCTTAAAGCTATATACACAAGGATATGTACTGTAGACTCTACATTGTACCACGTGTGGTTTGGGAGCGTATACTGGAATATGTGGTCATCAGGGTCATGTGAAGTCCATGCAGAACAATAGTATAGATACATCCATAAGCAAGACGCGTTTCAGTTGTATAATCACTCAGTATACCCCCATCTTGGTGACCCCCATTAACCATGTGTGTCCTTCACTTGTTCTCCTCCATGCAGATAAACCCGGAAAATGTCCGGCGGTGAGTGCCCTGGTGACCTGTCCTACTCCATCCCCTTCTCCCTTGTGTGAGATGGACTCGCAATGTCTCGGGATTCAGAAGTGCTGTGATTATGGCTGCCGGCAGCAGTGCACCGATCCCGTAAGTATTTCTATCACCTACACAGACACATAAAGAGCAATGATCTAAAAAGATGGCGAGATCACATGGAGAACCGATCAGGACCGATCAAGACACCTATTGGAGCTCCTGCCGGGACAGGTCAGCTCCAAGACAATGGAATTTCTCCGGTGTTTAATACTGTTCTCTATCATTTTATAACCTTCAGGTGTTTGTGTGACGTCTCGGTGAAATCTTGAGGAGGGTCGGCCAACAATGGAGATGAGGACCTGGTGATGGAGATGAGGACCTGGTGATGGAGAGCGGCCTCGGTGCACTCTGGGAGGGGGGATGGTGGTGACCAGTATGGGGTTTTTTAAGTAATAAAATAGTGGAAACTTCTCCCTGAGACTCTATGAATTTTTAAGTTTTATGGACATTTTCAATGGTTTATTGTATCTGAGCTTAATTGACCTTATTCTAGATAAGTCACCTCTATAGAGGATCTATTGGATTACACAGCCCCATAGATTCAGGTCCATCATCTACATCCAGAATATGATCTATTGGATCACACAGCCCCATAGATTCAGGTCCATAATCTACATCTAGAATATGATCTATTGGATCACACAGCCCCATAGATTCGGGTGCATGATCTACATCTAGAATATGATCTATTGGATCACAAAGCCCCATAGATTCAGGTCCATGATCTACATCTAGAATATGATCTATTGGATCCCACAGCCCCATAGATTCAGGTCCATGATCTACATCTAAAATAGGATCTATTGGATCACACAGCCCCATAGATTCAGGTCCATGATGTACATCTAGAATATGATCTATTGGATCACACAGCCCCATAGATTCAGGTCCATGATCTACATCTAGAATATGATCTATTGGATCACACAGCCCCATAGATTCAGGTCCATGATCTACATCTAGAATATGATCTATTAATTCCCACAGCCCCATAGATTCAGGTCCATGATCTACATCTAAAATATGATCTATTGGATCACACAGCCCCATAGATTCAGGTTCATGATCTACATCTAGAATATGATCTATTGGATCACACAGCCCCATAAATTCGGGTCCAGGCTCTCTATCCAGGTTGTTGGTCTTTTTGCCCGTGTCTTGCTCACTCACCATCACTAATTCTACAGCGTAATCTGTTTCACTTTAGCACAGCTGCATCCATGCCTTCCTTCCTTTCCTTACTGAGTCATGTGATCACAAGCCTGACCTAGAGACTATCCGAGTGCTTACATATTTACTTGTTACTGTAAAAACTTTGTCCTAGGGCAAAGTTTCCATTTACAGAAAACAGAAAATGGAGACCACAAAGCGTTGCTTTGTGTTTTACTCCATAAAGACAGGACCTCCAGGGTAGCACAGGTCCTGACCGTTTCTTGCTCGCCTTGTGCACATATCACCCTAATGTAGGGTATGTGGGGTATCAGGTGCAGGCCAAAGGGTCCCAGGACCTCAAAAGTAGTAATGGAAAGATGCACAGAAACTGACCCTTAAAAAGTCAGGGTCCAATCCCCAAAGAAGACGTCACTGTCGAAATAATGGAAAAACCAACATTTCACCATAGATAGTGGGGAATGAGGCGTTTGGAGGAACAACCCTGTAAAGGGACCTGTCTACCCACTTGAGTGACCAATTTCCTCAGGGGGCGGGGGCTACCTACTCTTCCCCTAACCCACTTATCTACCCATTATACTGTGTAGGACACCAAGCGGGTTATTATTACTGTATAAAGCACTGTAAGTGGTAGAAAAGTCTTAAATACTTGTTGGCCAGATTCTGTGGAGACGAGATGTGGCTGGAAGAAATAGTCATGACGGTCTGGGCCAAATGGAGAAGAAAAAGGAAATTGGCCAACACCAATCAGAGAAGACGTCACTTGATGTAACTGCATGTAATCCCTTATATGGCCTGTAGAGCCGAGGTCACCAACGTGTACAGTGGTTTATTCAGGATCGGTATGGTGGTATTATCCTGTTACTACTTGGGAGTAATGTGTGGTGGAATTATTTGTCTCATGTTTAGTGTTGAGCGGCATATGCCATATTCGAATTCGCGAATATTCGCGAATATATGGACGAATATTCGTCATATATTCGCGAATATTCGCATATTCGTAATATTCGTGTTCTATTTTCGCTTAAGCGAAAGATTCGCGAATACGAAAATTAACATATGCGAAAATTAGCATATACAAAATTAGCACAAACGAAAATTTGCATATGCGAATATTTGCATATGCTAATTTTCGCATATGCGAAAATTCGCACAGTAGTATTAGAGCCTTCTTTACACCACACAAGCTGGAAGCAGAGATGGATGATCACTGTGATGTGTACTGTGAAAAAAAAAAAATGAAGAAAAAAAAATACGAATATTCGTGAGCAACACTACTCATGTATAGTGGTGTTTTTGGTGAAAATGTTTTGTGTACAGTGGTTTATTCAGTATCAGTATGGTGGTATCATCCCGTTACTCTGTGGTGGTTATGGTTGTGGTCATGTTGCGGTGTAATTATTGATTCCTTGAATAGTGATGTCATTGGTCTCTGTATAGTGGTTTTTATATAATAACAGCAGGAGTAATATGTCGTCCTGGTGCGCAGATATTATTTTATGTTTTTAAACCCCAAACTACAACAAAATGGTGTGTGCGCCACTGGTGAGCGGCGAAGAATACACTGTATGGCCTCACAAAGTCTAGAGCCGTCTAGATCACACATCAGGTCACATTGTGGAGATCACACATCAGATTCCATTGTGGAGATCACATCAGATCCCATTGTGGATATCAATAATCAGATCCCATTGTGGAGATCACGCATCAGATCCCATTGTGGAGATCACGCATCAGATCACATGGTGGAGATCACGCATCAGATCACATTTTGGAGATCACACATCAGATCAAATTGTAGAGATCACACAGGAAGTCACATTGTGGAGATCACGCATCAGATCACAATGTGGAGATCACACATCCGATCACTTTGGGGAGATCACACATCCAATCACAATGTGGAGATCACACATCGGATCACAATGTGGAGATCACACATCCGATCACATTCGGGAGATCACACATCAGATCACATTGTGGAGATCACACATGGGGTCAAATTGTGGAGATCACACATGGGGTCAAATTGTGGAAATCCCATATCAGATCACATTGTGGGGATCACATATCAGATCACATTGTGGAGATCACACATCAGGTCAAATTGTGGAGATCACACATGGGGTCACATTGTGGAGATCACACATCAGATCATATTGTGGAGATCACACACAGGGTCACATTGCGGAGATCACACATGGGGTCAAATTGTGGAGATCACATATCAGATCACATTGTGGGGATCACACACCAGGTCACATTGTGGAGATCACACCACAGATCACACATCGGGTCACACTGTGGAGATCAAACATGGGGTCACATTGTGGAGATCACACAACAGATCACACATCACATCACATTGTGGAGATCACACATGGGGTCACATTGTGGAGATCACACAACAGATCACACATCGGGTCACAATGTGGAGATCAAACATGGGGTCACATTGTGGAGATCACACAACAGATCACACATAACATCACATTGTGGAGATCACACAACAGATCACACATAACATCACATTGTGGAGATCACACAACAGATCACACATCACGTCACATTGTGGAGATCACGCATGGGGTCACATTGTGGAGATCACGCATGGGGTCACATTGTGGAGATCACACATGAGATCATATTGTGGAGGACACACATCAGATTACATTGTGGCGATCATGCATCAGATCGCATTGTGGAGATCACACATGGGGTTACGTTGTTGAGATCACACATTGGATCACATTGTGGAGATCACACATCAGATCATATTGTGGAGATCACACATCAGATCACATTGTGGAGATCACATATCAGATCACATTGTGGAGATCACGCATCGGATCACATTGAGGAGATCACACATCAGATAACATTGTGGAGATCACACATCAGATCACATGGTGGAGATCACACATCAGATCTCATTATGAAGATCACATTCTGGAGATCACACATGGGGTCACATTATGGAGATCACACATCAAATTATATTCTGGAGATCACACATGGGGTCACATTGTGGAGATCACACATTAGATCCCATTGTGGAGATCACACATCACATCACATTGTGGAGATCACACATCAGGTCACATTGTGGAGATCACACATCAGGTAACATTGTAGAGATCAAACATTAGATCACATTGTGGAGATCACACATCAGATCACATTGGGGAGATCACACATCAGATCACATTGGGGAGATCACACATCAGATCACATTGTGGAGATCACACATCGGATCACATTGTAGAGATCACATATCAGGTTACATTGTGGACATCACACATCGGATCACATTGTGGAGATCACACATGGGGTCACATTGTGGAGATCACACATGGGGTCACATTGTGGAGATCACACATGGGGTCACATTGTAGCGATCACACATCAGGTCACATTGTGGAGATCACACATGGGGTCGCATTGTGGAGACAACAAATCAGATTACATTGTGGAGATCCCACATGGGGTCAGATTGTGGAGATCATATGTGTCACGATGCCGGCTGGCAGGTAGTGGACCCTCTGTGCCAGAGAGGGATTGGCGTGGACCGTGCTAGTGGACCGGTTCTAAGCCACTACTGGTATTCACCAGAGCCCGCCGCAAAGCGGGATGGTCTTGCTGCGGCGGTAGTGACCAGGTCGTATCCACTAGCAACGGCTCACCTCTCTGGCTGCTGAAGATAGGCGCGGTACAAGGGAGTAGGCAGAAGCAAGGTCGGACGTAGCAGAAGGTCGGGGCAGGCAGCAAGGATCGTAGTCAGGGGCAACGGCAGAAGGTCTGGAAACACTGGCAAGGGACACACAAGGAACGCTTTCACTGGCACTAAGGCAACAAGATCCGGCAAGGGAGTGCAAGGGAAGTGAGGTAATATAGGGAAGTGCACAGGTGATAACCCTAATTGGAACCACTGCGCCAATCAGCGGCGCAGTGGCCCTTTAAATCGCAGAGACCCGGCGCGCGCGCGCCCTAGGGAGCGGGGCCGCGCGCGCCGGGACAGAACAGACGGGGAGCGAGTCAGGTAGGGGAGCCGGGGTGCGCATCGCGAGCGGGCGCTACCCGCATCGCGAATCGCATCCCGGCTGGCAGCAGGATCGCAGCGCCCCGGGTCAGAGGACGTGACCGGAGCGCTGCAGCGGAGGGGGAGAAGCGAGCGCTCCGGGGAGGAGCGGGAACCCGGAGCGCTCGGCGTAACAGTACCCCCCCCCTTGGGTCTCCCCCTCTTCTTGGAGCCTGAGAACCTGAGGAGCAGACTTTTGTCAAGGATGTTGTCCTCAGGTTCCCAGGATCTCTCTTCAGGACCACAACCCTCCCAGTCTACTAAAAAAAAATTTTTCCCTCTGACCTTTTTGGCAGCCAAAATCTCCTTGACCGAGAAGACGTCCGAGGAGCCGGAAACAGGAGTGGGAGGAACAGATTTGGGAGAAAAACGGTTGAGGATGAGTGGTTTGAGAAGAGAGACGTGAAAGGCATTAGGGATACGAAGAGAAGGAGGAAGAAGAAGTTTATAAGAGACAGGATTAATTTGACACAAAATTTTGAAAGGACCAAGATAGCGTGGTCCCAACTTGTAGCTAGGGACACGGAAGCGGACATATTTAGCGGAGAGCCATACCTTGTCTCCAGGGGAAAAAACGGGGGGAGCTCTTCATGCGTGAAGAAGTCTGTAAGAGAGAATTTTGGGTCTCTCTCCATATAATGGAAAGGTCACGAGAAATTTCATCCACAGCGGGCAGACCAGAGGGCAAGGGGGTAGGGAGGAGTGACCCCATTTGAGGATTCCGAGGCGTTGGCGTGGAGAAACAAAGGTCTTTCCTGGAGAAGTCTGCCTGATGGAGGCAGGAGAAGTGGAGATCAGGCAGTCAGGTGGAATGATGTGTTGCGGAGGGAGATCAACTTCTGAGGCATCCGAGGAACGAGAGAGAGCATCGGCCCTAATGTTCTTATCGGCAGGACGAAAGTGAATCTCAAAATTAAATCGGGCAAAGAACAGAGACCACCGGGCCTGGCGAGGATTCAGCCGTTGGGCCGACTGGAGGTAGGAGAGGTTCTTGTGGTCGGTGTAGATAATGACAGGAAATCTTGATCCCTCCAGCAGATGCCTCCATTCCTCAAGTGCTAATTTAATGGCTAGAAGCTCTCGATCCCCGATGGAGTAGTTCCTCTCCGCTGGAGAGAAGGTCCTAGAGAAAAAACCACAAGTGACAGCATGCCCGGAAGAATTTTTTTGTAGAAGAACAGCTCCAGCTCCTACTGAGGAGGCATCAACCTCCAATAGGAAGGGTTTGGAAGGGTCAGGTCTGGAGAGCACGGGAGCCGAAGAAAAGGCAGACTTGAGTCGTTTAAAGGAGTCCTCTGCTTGAGGAGGCCAAGACTTGGGATCAGCATTTTTCTTGGTTAAAGCCACGATAGGAGCCACAATGGTAGAAAAATGTGGAATAAATTGCCTGTAATAATTGGCGAACCCCAAAAAGCGTTGGATAGCACGGAGTCCGGAGGGGCGTGGCCAATTTAAGACGGCAGAGAGTTTGTCTGGATCCATCTGTAGTCCCTGGCCAGAGACCAAATATCCTAGAAAAGGAAGAGATTGGCATTCAAACAGACATTTCTCAATTTTGGCATAGAGTTGGTTGTCACGAAGTCTCTGAAGAACCATACGGACATGCTGGCGGTGTTCTTCTAGATTGGCAGAAAAAATTAGGATATCGTCCAGATATACCACAACACAGGAGTATAACAGATCACGAAAAATTTCATTGACAAAGTCTTGGAAGACGGCAGGGGCATTGCACAGTCCAAAGGGCATGACCAGATACTCAAAGTGTCCATCTCTGGTGTTAAATGCCGTTTTCCACTCGTCCCCCTCTCTGATGCGGATGAGGTTATAGGCGCCTCTTAAGTCCAATTTAGTGAAGATGTGGGCACCTTGGAGGCGATCAAAGAGTTCAGAGATGAGGGGTAAGGGGTAGCGGTTCTTAACCGTGATTTTATTAAGACCGCGGTAGTCAATGCAAGGACGTAGGGAGCCATCTTTTTTGGACACAAAGAAAAATCCGGCTCCGGCAGGAGAGGAGGATTTACGGATAAAGCCCTTTTTTAGATTCTCCTGGACGTATTCGGACATGGCAAGAGTCTCTGGGGCAGAGAGAGGATAAATTCTGCCCCGGGGTGGAGTAGTACCCGGGAGGAGGTCGATAGGGCAATCATAAGGCCTGTGAGGAGGTAGAGTCTCAGCTTGTTTTTTGCAGAAAACATCCGCGAAGTCCATATAGGCCTTAGGGAGACCGGTTACTGGAGGAACCACAGAGTTACGGCAAGGGTTATTGGGAACCGGTTTTAGACAGTTCTTGGAACAAGAGGACCCCCAACTCTTGATCTCCCCAGTGGACCAATCCAGGGTTGGGGAATGAAGTTGAAGCCAGGGAAGTCCAAGGAGAATCTCCGAGGTGCAATTGGGGAGGACCAAAAGTTCAATCCTCTCATGATGAGATCCGATGCTCATAAGAAGGGGCTCCGTGCGGAAACGTATGGCACAGTCCAATCTTTCATTATTTACACAATTGATGTAGAGGGGTCTGGCGAGACTGGTCACTGGGATGTTGAACCTGTTGACGAGAGAGGCCAAAATAAAATTTCCTGCAGATCCAGAGTCCAAGAAGGCCACTGTAGAGAAGGAGAAGGCAGAGGCAGACATCCGCACAGGCACAGTAAGACGTGGAGAAGCAGAGTAGACATCAAGGACTGTCTCACCTTTGTGCGGAGTCAGCGTACGTCTTTCCAGGCGGGGAGGACGGATAGGACAATCCCTCAGGAAGTGTTCGGTACTAGCACAGTACAGGCAGAGGTTCTCCATACGGCGTCGTGTCCTCTCTTGAGGTGTCAGGCGAGACCGGTCGACCTGCATAGCCTCCACGGCGGGAGGCACAGGAACAGATTGCAGGGTACCAGAGGAGAGAGGAGCCGAGGAGACGAAACGCCTCGTGCGAACAGAGTCCATATCTTGACGGAGTTCCTGACGCCTTTCAGAAAAACGCATGTCAATGCGAGTGGCTAGGTGAATAAGTTCATGTAGATTAGCAGGAATTTCTCGTGCGGCCAGAACATCTTTAATGTTGCTGGATAGGCCTTTTTTGAAGGTCGCGCAGAGGGCCTCATTATTCCAGGACAATTCTGAAGCAAGTGTACGGAATTGTACGGCATACTCGCCAACGGAAGAATTACCCTGGACCAGGTTCAACAGGGCAGTCTCAGCAGAAGAGGCTCGGGCAGGTTCCTCAAAGACACTTCGGATTTCCGAGAAGAAGGAGTGTACAGAGGCAGTGACGGGGTCATTGCGGTCCCAGAGCGGTGTGGCCCATGACAGGGCTTTTCCGGACAGAAGACTGACTACGAAAGCCACCTTAGACCTTTCAGTGGGAAACAGGTCCGACATCATCTCCAGATGCAGGGAACATTGGGAAAGGAAGCCACGGCAAAACTTAGAGTCCCCATCAAATTTATCCGGCAAGGATAAGCGTATCCCAGGAGCGGCCACTCGCTGCGGAGGAGGTGCAGGAGCTGGCGGAGGAGATGACTGCTGAAGCTGTGGTAGCAACTGTTGTAGCATAACGGTCAGTTGAGACAGCTGTTGGCCTTGTTGCGCAATCTGTTGTGACTGCTGGGCGACCACCGTGGTGAGGTCAGCGACAACTGGCAGAGGAACTTCAGCGGGATCCATGGCCGGATCTACTGTCACGATGCCGGCTGGCAGGTAGTGGACCCTCTGTGCCAGAGAGGGATTGGCGTGGACCGTGCTAGTGGACCGGTTCTAAGCCACTACTGGTATTCACCAGAGCCCGCCGCAAAGCGGGATGGTCTTGCTGCGGCGGTAGTGACCAGGTCGTATCCACTAGCAACGGCTCACCTCTCTGGCTGCTGAAGATAGGCGCGGTACAAGGGAGTAGGCAGAAGCAAGGTCGGACGTAGCAGAAGGTCGGGGCAGGCAGCAAGGATCGTAGTCAGGGGCAACGGCAGAAGGTCTGGAAACACTGGCAAGGGACACACAAGGAACGCTTTCACTGGCACTAAGGCAACAAGATCCGGCAAGGGAGTGCAAGGGAAGTGAGGTAATATAGGGAAGTGCACAGGTGATAACCCTAATTGGAACCACTGCGCCAATCAGCGGCGCAGTGGCCCTTTAAATCGCAGAGACCCGGCGCGCGCGCGCCCTAGGGAGCGGGGCCGCGCGCGCCGGGACAGAACAGACGGGGAGCGAGTCAGGTAGGGGAGCCGGGGTGCGCATCGCGAGCGGGCGCTACCCGCATCGCGAATCGCATCCCGGCTGGCAGCAGGATCGCAGCGCCCCGGGTCAGAGGACGTGACCGGAGCGCTGCAGCGGAGGGGGAGAAGCGAGCGCTCCGGGGAGGAGCGGGAACCCGGAGCGCTCGGCGTAACAATATGACAGGTCCCAATGTAGAGATCACACATCACATCACATTGGGGAGATCACATATCAGGTAACATTGTGGAGATCACACATTAGGTCACATTATGGAAATCACACATCAGATCACATTGTGGAGATCACACATTAGGTCACATTGTGGAGATCACACATCAGATCACATTGTGGGGGATCACGCATTAGGTCACATTGTGGAGATCACACAGTGGGTCACATTGTGGATATCAAATATCAGATCACATTGTGGAGATCACACATCAGATCACATTGTGGGGATCACACATCAGGTCACAGTGTGAAGATCACACATGAGATCACATTGCGGAGATAACACATCAGATCCCTTCGTCGAGATCACACATGGTATCATGTTGTGGAGATCACACATCAGATCACATTGTTGAGATCACAAATTAGGTCACATTGTGGAGATCACACATCAGATTACATTGTGGAGATCACACATTAGATAGCATTGTGGAGATCATGCATCAGATCAAAATGTGGAGATCACACATCCGATCACTTTGGGGAGATCACACATCCAATCACAATGTGGAGATCACACATCGGATCACAATGTGTGTCACGATGCCGGCAGGCAGGTGGTGGATCCTCTGTGCCAGAGAGGGATTGGCGTGGACCGTGCTAGAGGATCGGTTCTAAGTCACTACTGGTTTTCACCAGAGCCCGCCGCAAAGCGGGATGGTCTTGCTGCGGCGGTAGTGACCAGGTCGTATCCCCTAGCAACGGCTCAACCTCTCTGGCTGCTGAAGATAGGCGCGGTACAAGGGAGTAGACAGAAGCAAGGTCGGACGTAGCAGAAGGTCGGGGCAGGCAGCAAGGATCGTAGTCAGGGGCAACGGCAGAAGGTCTGGAATCACAGGCAAGGAACACACAAGGAACGCTTTCACTGGCACTAGGGCAACAAGATCCGGCGAGGGAGTGAAGGGGAAGTGAGGTGATATAGGGAAGTGCACATGTGTAACCACTAATTGGAACCACTGCACCAATCAGCGGTGCAGTGGCCCTTTAAATCGCAAAGACCCGGCGCGCGCGCGCCCTAGGGAGCGGGGCCGCGCGCGCCGGGACAGAACTGACGGGGAGCGAGTAAGGTACGGGAGCCGGGGTGCGCATCGCGAGCGGGCGCTACCCGCATCGCGAATCGCATCCCGGCCGAAGGTGGTAACGCAGCGCCCCGGGTCCGTGGAACCGACCGGGGCGCTGCAGTGAGGGAAGTGTAGCGAGCGCTCCGGGGAGGAGCGGGGACCCGGAGCGCTCGGCGTAACAGTACCCCCCCCCTTGGGTCTCCCCCTCTTCTTGGGGCCTGAGAACCTGAGGATCAGACTTTTGTCCAGGATATTGTCCTCAGGTTCCCAGGACCTCTCTTCTGGACCACAACCCTCCCAATCCACTAAAAAAAAAGTTCTTCCCCTGACCTTTTTAGAGGCCAAAATCTCTTTGACAGAGAAGATGTCCGAGGAGCCGGAAACAGGAGTGGGAGGAACAGATTTAGGAGAAAAACGGTTGAGGATGAGAGGTTTAAGAAGAGAGACGTGAAAGGCATTAGGGATACGAAGAGAAGGAGGAAGAAGAAGTTTGTAAGAGACAGGATTAATTTGACACAAAACTTTAAAAGGACCAAGATAGCGTGGTCCCAACTTATAGCTCGGGACACGGAAACGGACATATTTAGCGGAGAGCCATACCTTGTCTCCAGGGGAAAAAATGGGAGGAGCTCTTCTTTTCTTATCTGCGAATCTCTTCATGCGAGAAGAAGCCTGTAAGAGAGAATTTTGGGTCTCTTTCCATATGGTGGAAAGATCACGAGAAATTTCATCCACAGCGGGCAGACCAGAGGGCAAGGGGGTAGGGAGGGGGGGAAGAGGGTGACGGCCGTACACCACGAAAAACGGAGATTTGGAGGAAGATTCAGAGATTCTGAAATTATACGAGAATTCGGCCCAAGGTAGAAGATCTGCCCAGTCATCCTGGCGGGAGGAAACAAAATGTCGTAAATAGTCACCCAAGATCTGGTTAATTCTCTCTACTTGTCCATTGGATTGAGGATGGTATGCAGAAGAAAAATTTAATTTAATCTTGAGTTGTTTACAGAGAGCCCTCCAGAATTTAGACACAAATTGGACGCCTCTATCCGAGACGATCTGTGTAGGCAACCCGTGAAGACGAAAAATGTGTACAAAAAATTGTTTAGCCAACTGAGGCGCTGAAGGAAGACCAGGAAGAGGGATGAAATGTGCCATTTTGGAGAATCGATCAACGACCACCCAAATAACAGTGTTGCCATGGGATGGGGGTAAGTCAGTAATAAAATCCATACCAATCAGAGACCAAGGTTGTTCGGGGACAGGTAGAGGATGAAGAAAACCAGCGGGCTTCTGGCGAGGAGTCTTATCCCGGGCACAGATAGTGCAGGCTCGCACAAAGTCCACCACATCAGTCTCTAGAGTCGGCCACCAATAGAAGCGAGAGATGAGTTGCACAGATTTCTTGATGCCCGCATGACCTGCGAGATGGGAGGAGTGACCCCATTTGAGGATCCCAAGGCGTTGGCGTGGAGAAACAAAGGTCTTTCCTGGAGGAGTTTGCCTGATGGAGGCTGGAGAAGTGGAAATCAGGCAGTCAGGAGGAATGATGTGTTGAGGAGAGAGTTCAATTTCAGAGGCATCTGAGGAACGAGAGAGAGCATCGGCCCTAATGTTCTTATCAGCAGGCCGAAAGTGAATTTCAAAATTAAATCGGGCAAAGAACAGAGACCACCTGGCCTGACGAGGATTCAGCCGTTGGGCAGACTGGAGGTAGGAGAGGTTCTTGTGATCGGTGTAAATAATAACTGGAAATCTTGATCCCTCCAGCAGATGCCTCCATTCCTCAAGTGCTAATTTAATGGCTAGAAGCTCTCGATCCCCGATGGAGTAGTTCCTCTCCGCCGGAGAGAAGGTCCTGGAAAAAAAACCACAAGTAACAGCATGCCCGGAAGAGTTTTTTTGTAGAAGGACAGCTCCAGCTCCCACTGAGGAGGCATCAACCTCCAATAGGAAGGGTTTAGATGGGTCAGGTCTGGAGAGCACGGGAGCCGAAGAAAAGGCAGACTTGAGTCGTTTAAAGGCGTCTTCCGCTTGAGGAGGCCAAGACTTGGGATCGGCATTTTTTTTTGTTAAAGCCACAATAGGAGCCACAATGGTAGAAAAATGTGGAATAAATTGCCTGTAATAATTGGCGAACCCCAAAAAACGTTGGATGGCACGGAGTCCGGAGGGGCGTGGCCAATCTAAGACGGCAGAGAGTTTATCTGGGTCCATTTGTAGTCCCTGGCCAGAGACCAAGTATCCTAGAAAAGGAAGAGATTGGCATTCAAACAGACATTTCTCTATTTTGGCATAGAGTTGATTATCACGAAGTCTCTGAAGAACCATACGGACATGCTGGCGGTGTTCTTCAAGATTGGCAGAAAAAATCAGGATATCGTCCAGATATACAACAACACAGGAGTATAGGAGATCACGAAAAATTTCATTAACAAAGTCTTGGAAGACGGCAGGGGCGTTGCATAGACCAAAGGGCATGACCAGATACTCAAAGTGTCCATCTCTGGTGTTAAATGCCGTTTTCCATTCATCCCCCTCTCTGATGCGGATGAGATTATAAGCACCTCTTAAGTCCAGTTTGGTAAAAATATGGGCACCTTGGAGACGATCAAAGAGTTCAGAGATGAGGGGTAGGGGGTAGCGGTTCTTAACCGTGATTTTATTAAGACCGCGGTAGTCAATGCAAGGACGTAGAGAGCCATCTTTTTTGGACACAAAGAAAAATCCGGCTCCGGCAGGAGAGGAGGATTTACGGATAAAGCCCTTTTTTAAATTTTCTTGGACGTATTCAGACATGGCAAGAGTCTCTGGGACGGACAGAGGATAGATTCTGCCCCGGGGTGGAGTAGTGCCCGGGAGGAGGTCAATGGGACAATCATAAGGCCTGTGAGGAGGTAGAGTCTCAGCTTGTTTTTTGCAAAAAACGTCCGCAAAGTCCATATAGGCCTTAGGGAGACCGGTTACATGAGGAAGCACAGGGACACGGCAAGGTTTACTGGGAACCGGTTTTAAGCAGTCCTTGGAACAAGAGGGCCCCCAACTCTTGATCTCCCCAGTGGACCAATCCAGGATTGGGGAATGGAGTTGAAGCCAGGGAAGTCCAAGAAGGATTTCAGAAGTGCAATTGGGGAGGACCAACAGTTCAATCCTCTCGTGATGAGATCCGATGCACATTAGAAGGGGCTCCGTGCGGAAACGTATAGTACAGTCCAATCTTTCATTGTTTACACAATTGATGTAGAGGGGTCTGGCGAGACTGGTCACCGGGATGTTGAACCTGTTGACGAGAGAGGCTAAGATAAAATTTCCTGCAGATCCAGAGTCCAAGAAGGCCACAGCAGAGAAGGAGAAGGCAGAGGCAGACATCCGCACAGGTACAGTAAGACGTGGAGAAGCAGAGTAGACATCAAGGACTGTCTCACTTTTGTGCGGAGTCAGCGGACGTCTTTCCAGGCGGGGAGGACGGATAGGACAATCCTTCAGGAAGTGTTCGGTACTAGCACAGTACAGGCAGAGATTCTCCATGCGGCGTCGTGTCCTCTCTTGGGGTGTCAGGCGAGACCGGTCGACCTGCATAGCCTCCACGGCGGGAGGCACAGGAACAGATTGCAGGGGACCAGAGGAGAGAGGAGCCGGGGAGAAGAAACGCCTCGTGCGAACAGAGTCCATATCCTGGCGGAGCTCCTGACGCCGTTCGGAAAAACGCATGTCAATGCGAGTGGCAAGATGGATGAGTTCATGTAGGTTAGCAGGGATTTCTCGTGCGGCCAGAACATCTTTAATGTTGCTGGATAGGCCTTTTTTAAAGGTCGCGCAGAGTGCCTCATTATTCCAGGATAATTCTGAAGCAAGGGTACGGAACTGTACGGCATACTCGCCAACGGAAGAATTACCCTGGACCAGGTTCAACAGGGCAGTCTCAGCAGAAGAGGCTCGGGCAGGTTCCTCAAAGACACTTCGAATTTCCGAGAAGAAGGAGTGTACAGAGGCAGTGACGGGGTCATTGCGGTCCCAGAGCGGTGTGGCCCAAGCCAGGGCTTTTCCAGACAGCAGGCTGACTACGAAAGCCACCTTAGACCTTTCAGTGGGGAACTGGTCCGACATCATCTCCAAGTGTAATGAACATTGGGAAAGAAAGCCACGGCAAAACTTAGAGTCCCCATCAAATTTATCCGGCAAGGATAGTCGTATTCCAGAAGCGGCCACTCGCTGCGGAGGAGGTACAGGAGCTGGCGGAGGAGATGATTGCTGGAGCTGTGGTAGTAACTGTTGTAGCATAACAGTCAGTTGAGACAGCTGTTGGCCTTGTTGCGCAATCTGTTGTGACTGCTGGGCGACCACCGTGGTGAGGTCAGCGACAACTGGCAGAGGAACTTCAGCGGGATCCATGGCCGGATCTACTGTCACGATGCCGGCAGGCAGGTGGTGGATCCTCTGTGCCAGAGAGGGATTGGCGTGGACCGTGCTAGAGGATCGGTTCTAAGTCACTACTGGTTTTCACCAGAGCCCGCCGCAAAGCGGGATGGTCTTGCTGCGGCGGTAGTGACCAGGTCGTATCCCCTAGCAACGGCTCAACCTCTCTGGCTGCTGAAGATAGGCGCGGTACAAGGGAGTAGACAGAAGCAAGGTCGGACGTAGCAGAAGGTCGGGGCAGGCAGCAAGGATCGTAGTCAGGGGCAACGGCAGAAGGTCTGGAATCACAGGCAAGGAACACACAAGGAACGCTTTCACTGGCACTAGGGCAACAAGATCCGGCGAGGGAGTGAAGGGGAAGTGAGGTGATATAGGGAAGTGCACATGTGTAACCACTAATTGGAACCACTGCACCAATCAGCGGTGCAGTGGCCCTTTAAATCGCAAAGACCCGGCGCGCGCGCGCCCTAGGGAGCGGGGCCGCGCGCGCCGGGACAGAACTGACGGGGAGCGAGTAAGGTACGGGAGCCGGGGTGCGCATCGCGAGCGGGCGCTACCCGCATCGCGAATCGCATCCCGGCCGAAGGTGGTAACGCAGCGCCCCGGGTCCGTGGAACCGACCGGGGCGCTGCAGTGAGGGAAGTGTAGCGAGCGCTCCGGGGAGGAGCGGGGACCCGGAGCGCTCGGCGTAACAATGTGGAGATCACACATCCGATCACATTGGGGAGATCACACATCAGATCACATTGTGGAGATCACACATGGGGTCAAATTGTGGAGATCACACATGGGGTCAAATTGTGGAAATCCCATATCAGATCACATTGTGGGGATCACATATCAGATCACATTGTGGAGATCACACATCAGGTCAAATTGTGGAGATCACACATGGGGTCACATTGTGGAGATCACACATCAGATCATATTGTGGAGATCACACACAGGGTCACATTGCGGAGATCACACATGGGGTCAAATTGTGGAGATCACATATCAGATCACATTGTGGGGATCACACACCAGGTCACATTGTGGAGATCACACCACAGATCACACATCGGGTCACACTGTGGAGATCAAACATGGGGTCACATTGTGGAGATCACACAACAGATCACACATCACATCACATTGTGGAGATCACACATGGGGTCACATTGTGGAGATCACACAACAGATCACACATCGGGTCACAATGTGGAGATCAAACATGGGGTCACATTGTGGAGATCACACAACAGATCACACATAACATCACATTGTGGAGATCACACAACAGATCACACATAACATCACATTGTGGAGATCACGCATGGGGTCACATTGTGGAGATCACGCATGGGGTCACATTGTGGAGATCACACATGAGATCATATTGTGGAGGACACACATCAGATCGCATTGTGGAGATCACGCATGGGGTTACGTTGTTGAGATCACACATTGGATCACATTGTGGAGATCACACATCAGATCATATTGTGGAGATCACACATCAGATCACATTGTGGAGATCACATATCAGATCACATTGTGGAGATCACGCATCGGATCACATTGAGGAGATCACACATCAGATAACATTGTGGAGATCACACATCAGATCACATGGTGGAGATCACACATCAGATCTCATTATGAAGATCACATTCTGGAGATCACACATGGGGTCACATTATGGAGATCACACATCAAATTATATTCTGGAGATCACACATGGGGTCACATTGTGGAGATCACACATTAGATCCCATTGTGGAGATCACACATCACATCACATTGTGGAGATCACACATCAGGTCACATTGTGGAGATCACACATCAGGTAACATTGTAGAGATCAAACATTAGATCACATTGTGGAGATCACACATCAGATCACATTGGGGAGATCACACATCAGATCACATTGGGGAGATCACACATCAGATCACATTGTGGAGATCACACATCGGATCACATTGTAGAGATCACATATCAGGTTACATTGTGGACATCACACATCAGATCACATTGTGGAGATCACACATGGGGTCACATTGTGGAGATCACACATGGGGTCACATTGTAGCGATCACACATCAGGTCACATTGTGGAGATCACACATGGGGTCGCATTGTGGAGACAACAAATCAGATTACATTGTGGAGATCCCACATGGGGTCAGATTGTGGAGATCATATGACAGGTCCCAATGTAGAGATCACACATCACATCACATTGGGGAGATCACATATCAGGTAACATTGTGGAGATCACACATTAGGTCACATTATGGAAATCACACATCAGATCACATTGTGGAGATCACACATTAGGTCACATTGTGGAGATCACACATCAGATCACATTGTGGGGGATCACGCATTAGGTCACATTGTGGAGATCACACAGTGGGTCACATTGTGGATATCAAATATCAGATCACATTGTGGAGATCACACATCAGATCACATTGTGGGGATCACACATCAGGTCACAGTGTGAAGATCACACATGAGATCACATTGCGGAGATAACACATCAGATCCCTTCGTCGAGATCACACATGGTATCATGTTGTGGAGATCACACATCAGATCACATTGTTGAGATCACAAATTAGGTCACATTGTGGAGATCACACATCAGATTACATTGTGGAGATCACACATTAGATAGCATTGTGGAGATCATGCATCAGATCAAATTGTGGAGATCACACATCAGATCACATTGTGGAGATCACACATCAGATTACATTGTGGAGATCACACATTAGATAGCATTGTGGAGATCATGCATCAGATCAAATTGTGGAGATCACACATCAGATCACATTGTGGAGATCACACATTAGGTCACATTGTGGAGATAACACATCAGATCCCTTTGTCAAGATCACACATGGTATCATGTTGTGGAGATCACGCATGGTATCATATTGTGGAGATCACACATCAGATCACATTGTTGAGATCACAAATTAGGTCCCATTGTGGAGATCACACATTAGATTACATTGTGGAGATCACACATTAGATAGCATTGTGGAGATCATGCATCAGATCAAATTGTGGAGATCACACATCAGATCACATTGTGGAGATCACACATCAGATTACATTGTGGAGATCACACATTAGATAGCATTGTGGAGATTATGCATCAGATCAAATTGTGGAGATCACACATCAGATCACATTGTGGAGATCACACATCAGATCACATTGTGAAGATCACGCATCAGATCACATTGTGAAGATCACGCATCAGATCACATTGTGGAGATCACACATCAGGTCACATTGTGAAGATCACGCATCAGATCACATTGTGGAGATCACACATCAGGTCACATTGTGGAGATCACACATCAGGTCACATTGTGGAGATCACACATCAGATTACATTGTGGAGATCACACATCAGATCACATTGTGGAGATCACACATCAGATAGCATTGTACAGATCATGCATCAGATCACATTGTGGAGATCACACATGAGATCACATTGTGGAGATCACACATCAGATCACATTGTGGAGATCACACATCAGATAACATGGTGGAGATCACACATCAGATTGCATTGTACAGATCACCCATCAGATCACATTGTGGAGATCACACAACAGATCACATGGTGGAGCTCATACATCAGATAACATTGTACAGATCATGCATCAGATCACATTGTGGAGATCACACATCAGATCACAATGTGGAGATCCACATCAGATTACATTGTGGAGATCACACATCAGATCACATGGTGGAGCTCACACATCAGATTGCATTGTACAGATCACGCATCAGATCACATTGTGGAGATCACACATCAGATCACATTGTGGAGATCACACATCAGATCACATGGTGGAGCTCACACATCAGTTTGCATTGTACAGATCATGCATCAGATCACATTATGGAGATCACACATCAGGGCACATTGTGGAGATCACGCATCAGATCACATTGTGGAGATCACACATCATGTCACATTGTGGAGATCACGCAACAGATCACATTGTGGAGATCACACATCAGGTCACATTGTGGAAATCACACATTAGGTCACATTGTGGAGATCACACATCAGATCACATTTTGGAGATCACACATCAGATCACATTGTGGAGATCACACATCAGATCACATTGTGGAGATCACACATCAGATCACATTTTGGAGATCACACATCAGGTCACATTGTGGAGATCACACATCAGGTCACATTGTGGAGATCACACATCAGATCACATTTTGGAGATCACACATCAGATAACATTGTGGAGATCACACATCAGGAGAATTTATCATTTTATTCTAACAACTAAAATCATCAGAAACAGAAGAGAAAGAAGAAGATTCCTGGATCCTGGAGATGAGTCCTATGTAGATCAAAGGTCCAGATCACTGATCTCAGGCGTCTAACACCCTAAAGAAAACAAAATCATCATCATCATCATTTATATACACGATTACTGACAGGATCCACATATATACACACGATTACTGACAGAGTCCACATATATACACATGATTACTGACAGGATCCACATATATACACATGATTACTGACAGGATCCACATATATACACATGATTACTGACAGGATCCACATATATACACATGATTACTGACAGGATTCACATATATACACATGATTACTGACAGGATCCACATATATGCACATGATTACTGACAGGATCCACATATATACACATGATTACTGACAGGATCCAAATATATATACATGATTACTGACAGGATCCACATATATATACATGATTACTGACAGGATCCACATATATATACATGATTACTGACAGGATCCACATATATACACATGATTACTGACAGGATTCACATATATACACATGATTACTGAAAGGATCCACATATATATACATGATTACTGACAGGATCCACATATATACACATGATTACTGACAGGATCCACATATATACACATGATTACTGACAGGATTCACTGTCACGATGCCGGCTGGCAGGTAGTGGATCCTCTGTGCCAGAGAGGGATTGGCGTGGACCGTGCTAGTGGATCGGTTCTAAGTCACTACTGGTTTTCACCAGAGCCCGCCGCAAAGCGGGATGGTCTTGCTGCGGCGGTAGTGACCAGGTCGTATCCACTAGCAACGGCTCAACCTCTCTGACTGCTGAAGATAGGCGCGGTACAAGGGAGTAGGCAAAAGCAAGGTCGGACGTAGCAGAAGGTCAGGGCAGGCAGCAAGGATCGTAGTCAGGGGCAACGGCAGGAGGTCTGGAACACAGGCTAGGAACACACAAGGAAACGCTTTCACTGGCACAATGGCAACAAGATCCGGTGAGGGAGTGCAGGGGAAGTGAGGTATAAATAGGGAGTGCAGGGGAAGTGAGGTGATATAGGGAAGTGCACAGGTGTTAACACTAATTGGAACCACTGCGCCAATCAGCGGCGCAGTGGCCCTTTAAATCGCAAAGACCCGGCGCGCGCGCGCCCTAGGGAGCGGGGCCGCGCGCGCCGGGACAGGACTGACGGAGAGCGAGTCAGGTACGGGAGCCGGGGTGCGCATCGCGAGCGGGCGCTACCCGCATCGCGAATCGCATCCCGGCTGGAGGCGGTATCGCAGCGCCCCGGGTCAGTGGAACTGACCGGAGCGCTGCAGTGAGGAGAGTGTAGCGAGCGCTCCGGGGAGGAGCGGGGACCCGGAGCGCTCGGCGTAACATTCACATATATACACATGATTACTGAAAGGATCCACATATATACACATGATTACTGACAGGATCCACATATATACAAGATTACTGACAGGATCCACATATATACAGATGATTACTGACAGGATCCAAATATATATACATGATTACTGACAGGATCCACATATATATACATCATTACTGACAGTATCCACATATATATACATGATTACTGACAGGATCCTCATATATACACATGATTACTGACAGGATCCACATATATATACATGATTACTGACAGGATCCACATATATATACATCATTACTGACAGTATCCACATATATATACATGATTACTGACAGGATCCTCATATATACACATGATTACTGACAGGATCCACATATATATACATGATTACTGACAGAATCCACATATATACACATGATTACTGAGAGGATCCACATATATACACATGATTACTGACAGGATCCATATATATACACATGATTACTGACAGGATCCACATATATACACATGATTACTGACAGGATCCACATATATACACATGATTACTGACAGGATCCACATATATACACATGATTACTGACAGGATCCACATATATATACACATGATTCCTGACAGGATCCACATATATATACATGATTACTGACAGGATCCACATATATACACATGATTACTGACAGGATCCACATATATACACATGATTACTGACAGGATCCACATATATATACATGATTACTGACAGGATCCACATATATACACATGATTACTGACAGGATCCACATATAGACACATGATTACTGACAGGATCCTCATATATACATGATTACTGACAGGATCCACATATATATACACATGATTACTAACAGGATCCACATATATACACATGATTACTGACAGGATCCACATTTATAAACATGATTACTGACATGATCCACATATATATATATACATGATTTCTGATAGGATTCACATATATACACATGATCACTGACAGGATCCACATATATACACATGATTACTGACAGGATCCACACATATACACATGATTACTGACAGGATCCACATATATACACATGATTACTGACAGGATCCACACATATACACATTATTACGGACAGGATCCACACATATACACATGATTACTGACAGGATCCACATATATACACATGATTACTGATAGGATTCACACATATACACATGATTACTGACAGGATCCACATATATACACATGATTACTGATAGGATTCACATATATACACATGATTACTGACAAGATCCACATATATACACATGATTACTGATAGGATTCACATATATACACATGATTACTGATAGGATCCTCATATATACACATGATTACTGACAGGATCCTCATATATATACATGATTACTGACAGGATCCACATATATACACATGATTACTGACATGATCCACATATATACACATGATTACTGACAGGATCCTCATATATACATGATTACTGACAGGATCCCCATATATACATATGATTACTGACAGGATACACATATATATACATGATTACTGACAGGATCCACATATATACATATGATTACTGACAGGATCCTCATATATACATGATTACTGACAGGATCCTCATATACACATGATTACTGACAGGATCCACATATATACACATGATTACTGACAGGATCCACATATATATACACATGATTACTGACAGGATCTTCATATATACACATGATTACTGACAGGATCCACATATATATACATGATTACTGACAGGATCCACATATATATATATGATTACTGACAGGATCCACATATATATACATGATTACTGACAGGATACACATATATATACATGATTACTGATAGGATTCACATATACAGACTATAGACTTACTCACACAGAATCGTTTCTAAGCATGGACCTTTGTATATCGGAGCCCCTAAAATAGAAGGAATATAGTGAGATCATATGGAAGAATAGACATAACAAAAAGTATAAAGTCTCTACAGTCCTGTCTGCTCCTCAACCTACTGACTGATCTAATGAATGATGATGTCACAGGTCGGGGCAGTGATGTCACACAGGGTATGAGGCAGATCAGTCTGTGATTGGATGATGATGTCACAGGTCGGGGCAGTGATGTCACACAGGGTATGAGGCAGATCAGTCAGTGATTGGATGATGATGTCACAGGTCAGGGCAGTGATGTCACAGTCTATATAGAAATACATTGTATGAATCTTTAGGATCCTCTTACCTTCAGAGAATGTCACTAAGGACAGGGTCAGGAGGACTACAAGTCCCAGCACTAGGAGGTCCCTCATGGTGTCTCTGGTTGTGTTCTCTGGATCTCAGATGCTTCTTCTGGATAGTCGGTCAGTGTGAGATTCTTACACAGGTCACTGGGGCCCCTCAGGGTGACTGACAGGAGCCACAACCAGTTCCACCAGTGACACCAGTAACGACTGCTCTATAATTATCCAGTAATGATGAAAGTACAGAAGATGTAATGTAAGGATTATATATGATCATGTGATTATATAATATACAGAAGATGTAATGTAAGGATTATATATGATCATGTGATTATATAATGTACAGAAGATGTAATGTAAGGATTATATATGATCATGTGATTGTATAATGTACAGAAGATGTAATGTAAGGATTATATATGGATCATGTGATTATATAATGTACAGAAGATGTAATGTAAGGATTATATATGATCATGTGATTATATAATATACAGAAGATGTAATGTAAGGATTATATATGATCATGTGATTATATAATGTACAGAAGATGTAATGTAAGGATTATATATGGGATCATGTGATTATATAATGTACAGAAGATGTAATGTAAGGATTATATATGGATCATGTCATTGTATAATGTACAGAAGATGTAATGTAAGGATTATATATGATCATGTGATTGTATAATGTACAGAAGATGTAATGTAAGGATTATATATGGATCATGTGATTATATAATGTACAGAAGATGTCATGTAAGGATTATATATGGATCATGTGATTGTATAATGTACAGAAGATGTAATGTAAGGATTATATATGATCATGTGATTATATAATGTACAGAATATGTAATGTAAGGATTATATATGATCATGTGATTGTATAATGTACAGAAGATGTCATGTAAGGATTATATATGATCATGTGATTGTATAATGTACAGAAGATGTAATGTAAGGATCATATATGGATCATGTGATTATATAATGTACAGAATATGTAATGTAAGGATTATATATGGGATCATGGGATTATATAATGTACAGAATATGTAATATAAGGATTATATATGATCATGTGATTGTATAATGTACAGAATATGTAATGTAAGGATTATATATTATCATGTGATTATTTAATGTACAGAAGATGTAATGTAAGGATTATATATGGATCATGTGATTGTATAATGTACAGAACATGTACTGTAAGGATTATATATGATCATGTGATTGTATAATGTACAGAAGATGTAATGTAAGGATTATATATTATCATGTGATTATATAATGTACAGAAGATGTAATGTAAGGATTATATATGGATCATGTGATTATATAATGTACAGAATATGTAATGTAAGGATTATATATGGGATCATGGGATTATATAATGTACAGAATATGTAATATAAGGATTATATATGATCATGTGATTGTATAATGTACAGAATATGTAATGTAAGGATTATATATTATCATGTGATTATTTAATGTACAGAAGATGTAATGTAAGGATTATATATGATCATGTGATTGTATAATGTACAGAAGATGTAATGTAAGGATTATATATTATCATGTGATTATATAATGTACAGAAGATGTAATGTAAGGATTATATATGATCATGTGATTGTATAATGTACAGAAGATGTAATGTAAGGATTATATATGATCATGTGATTGTATAATGTACAGAAGATGTAATGTAAAGATTATATATGATCATGTGATTATATAATGTACAGAAGATGTAATGTAAGGATTATATATGGGATCATGGGATTATATAATGTACAGAAGATGTAATGTAAGGATTATATATGGATCATGTGATTGTATAATGTACAGAAGAGGTAATGTAAGGATTATATATGGATCATGTGATTGTATAATGTACAGAAGATGTAATGTAAGGATTATATATGGATCATGTGATTATATAATGTACAGAAGATGTAATGTAAGGATTATATATGGATCATGTGATTGTATAATGTACAGAAGATGTAATGTAAGGATTATATATGGATCATGTGATTGTATAATGTACAGAAGATGTAATATAAGGATTATATATGATCATGTGATTGTATAATGTACAGAAGATGTAATGTAAGCATTATATATGATCATGTTATTATATAATGTACAGAAGATGTAATGTAAGGATTATATATGATCATGTGATTGTATAATGTACAGAAGATGTAATGTAAGGATTATATATGGATCATGTGATTGTATAATGTACAGAAGATGTAATGTAAGGAGTATATATGATCATGTTATTATATAATGTACAGAAGATGTAATGTAAGGATTATATATGATCATGTGATTATATAATGTACAGAAGATGTAATGTAAGGATTATATATGATCATGTGATTATATAATGTACAGAAGATGTAATGTAAGGATTATATATGATCATGTGATAGTATAATATACAGAAGATGTAATGTAAGGATTATATATGGATCATGTGATTGTATAATGTACAGAAGATGTAATGTAAGGAGTATATATGATCATGTTATTATATAATGTACAGAAGATGTAATGTAAGGATTATATATGATCATGTGATTATATAATGTACAGAAGATGTAATGTAAGGATTATATATGATCATGTGATTATATAATGTACAGAAGATGTATTGTAAGGATTATATATGATCATGTGATTATATAATGTACAGAAGATGTAATGTAAGGATTATATATGATCATGAGATTGTATAATGTACAGAAGATGTAATGTAAGGATTATATATGATCATGTGATTGTATAATGTACAGAAGATGTAATGTAAGGATTATATATGATCATGTGATTATATAATGTACAGAAGATGTAATGTAAGGATTATATATGATCATGTGATTATATAATGTACAGAAGATGTATTGTAAGGATTATATATGATCATGTGATTATATAATGTACAGAAGATGTAATGTAAGGATTATATATGATCATGAGATTGTATAATGTACAGAAGATGTAATGTAAGGATTATATATGATCATGTGATTGTATAATGTACAGAAGATGTAATGTAAGGATTATATATGGATCATGTGATTATATAATGTACAGAATATGTAATGTAAGGATTATATATGGGATCATGGGATTATATAATGTACAGAAGATGTAATGTAAGAATTATATATGATCATGTGATTATATAATGTACAGAAGATGTAATGTAAGGATTATATATGATCATGTGATTATATAATGTACATAAGATGTAATGTAAGGATTATATATGGGATCATGTGATTATATAATGTACAGAAGATGTAATGTAAGGATTATATATGGGATCATGTGATTATATAATGTACAGAAGATGTAATGTAAGGATTATATATGGATCATGTGATTGTATAATGTACAGAATATGTAATGTAAGGATTATATATGATCATGTGATTGTATAATGTACAGAAGATGTAATGTAAGGATTATATATGGATCATGTGATTATATAATGTACAGAAGATGTAATGTAAGGATTATATATGATCATGTGATTGTATAATGTACAGAAGATGTCATGTAAGGATTATATATGATCATGTGATTGTATAATGTACAGAAGATGTAATGTAAGGATTATATATGGATCATGTGATTGTATAATGTACAGAAGATGTAATGTAAGGATTATATATGATCATGTGATTGTATAATGTACAGAAGATGTCATGTAAGGATTATATATGATCATGTGATTGTATAATGTACAGAAGATGTAATGTAAGGATTATATATGGATCATGTGATTATATAATGTACAGAATATGTAATGTAAGGATTATATATGGGATCATGGGATTATATAATGTACAGAATATGTAATATAAGGATTATATATGATCATGTGATTGTATAATGTACAGAATATGTAATGTAAGGATTGTATATTATCATGTGATTATATAATGTACAGAAGATGTAATATAAGGATTATATATGATCATGTGATTGTATAATGTACAGAATATGTAATGTAAGGATTGTATATTATCATGTGATTATATAATGTACAGAAGATGTAATGTAAGGATTATATATGATCATGTGATTATATAACGTACAGAAGATGTAATGTAAGGATTATATATGATCATGTGATTATATAATGTACAGAAGATGTAATTTAAGAATTATATATGATCATGTGATTGTATAATGTACAGAAGATGTAATGTAAGGATTATATATGAATAATGTGATTGTATAATGTACAGAATATGTAATGTAAGGATTATATATGATCATGTGATTATATAACGTACAGAAGATGTAATGTAAGGATTACATATGATCATGTGATTATATAATGTACAGAAGATGTAATTTAAGGATTATATATGATCATGTGAATATATATTGTACAGAAGATGTAATGTAATGATTATATATGATCATGTGATTGTATAATGTACAGAAGATGTAATGTAAGGCATATATATGATCATGTGATTGTATAATGTACAGAAGATGTAATGTAAGGATTATATATGATCATCTGATTATATAATGTACAGAAGATGTAATGTAAGGATTATATATGATCATGTGATTATATAACGTACAGAAGATGTAATGTAAGGATTATATATGGATCATGTGATTATATAAGGTACAGTAGAGGTAATGTAAGGATTATATATGATCATGTGATTATATAATGTACAGAAGATGTAATGTAAGGATTATATATGATCAGGTGATTGTATAATGTACAGAAGATGTAATGTAAGGATTATATATGATCAGGTGATTGTATAATGTACAGAAGATGTAATGTAAGGATTATATATGATCATGTGATTATATAATTTACAGAAGATGTAATGTAAGGATTATATATGGATCATGTGATTATATAATGTACAGAAGATGTTATGTAAGGATTATATATGATCATGTGATTGTATAATGTACAGAAGATGTAATGTAAGGATTATATATGATCAGGTGATTGTATAATGTACAGAAGATGTAATGTAAGGATTATATATGATCAGGTGATTGTATAATGTACAGAAGATGTAATGTAAGGATTATATATGATCATGTGATTATATAATTTACAGAAGATGTAATGTAAGGATTATATATGGATCATGTGATTATATAATGTACAGAAGATGTTATGTAAGGATTATATATGATCATGTGATTGTATAATGTACAGAAGATGTAATATAAGGATTATATATGGGATCATGTGATTGTATAATGTACAGAAGATGTAATGTAAAGATTATATATGATCATGTGATTATATAATGTACAGAAGATGTAATGTAAGGATTATATATGATCATGTGATTACATAATGTACAGAAGATGTAATGTAAGGATTAAATATGGACCATGTGATTGTATAATGTACAGAAGATGTAATGTAAGGATTATATATGATCATGTGATTGTATAATGTACAGAAGATGTAATGTAAGGATTATATATGGTCATGTGATTATATAATGTACAGAAGATGTAATGTAAGGATTATATATGGATCATGTGATTAAATAATGTACATAAAATGTAATGTAAGGATTATATATGGGATCATGTGATTATATAATGTACAGAAGATGTAATGTAAGGATTATATATGGATCATGTGATTGTATAATGTACAGAATATGTAATGTAAGGATTATATATGATCATGTGATTGTATAATGTACAGAAGATGTAATGTAAGGATTATAAATGATCATGTGATTTTATAATGTACAGAAGATGTAATGTAAGGATTATATATGGATCATGTGACTGTATAATGTACAGAAGATGTAATGTAAGGATTATATATGATCATGTGATTGTATAATGTACAGAATATGTAATGTAAGGATTATATATGAGCATGTGATTGTATGATGTACAGAAGATGTAATGTAAGGATTATATATGATCATGTGATTATATAATGTACAGAAGATGTAATATAAGGATTATATATGGGATCATGTGATTGTATAATGTACAGAAGATGTAATGTAAAGATTATATATGATCATGTGATTATATAATGTACAGAAGATGTAATGTAAGGATTATATATGATCATGTGATTGTATAATGTACAGAAGATGTAATGTAAGGATTATATATGATCATGTGATTGTATAATGTACAGAAGATGTAATGTAAGGATTATATATGGTCATGTGATTATATAATGTACAGAAGATGTAATGTAAGGATTATATATGATCATGTGATTATATAATGTACAGAAGATGTAATGTAAGGATTATATATGGGATCATGTGATTAAATAATGTACATAAAATGTAATGTAAGGATTATATATGGGATCATGTTATTATATAATGTACAGAAGATGTAATGTAAGGATTATATATGGATCATGTGATTGTATAATGTACAGAATATGTAATGTAAGGATTATATATGATCATGTGATTGTATAATGTACAGAAGATGTAATGTAAGGATTGTATATGATCATGTGATTTTATAATGTACAGAAGATGTAATGTATTGATTATATATGGATCATGTGACTGTATAATGTACAGAAGATGTAATGTAAGGATTATATATGATCATGTGATTGTATAATGTATAGAAGATGTAATGTAAGGATTATATATGAGCATGTGATTGTATGATGTACAGAAGATGTAATGTAAGGATTATATATGATCATGTGATTATATAACGTACAGAAGATGTAATGTAAGGATTATATATGGATCATGTGATTATATAATGTACAGAAGATGTAATGTAAGGATTATATATGATCATGTGATTGTATAATGTACAGAAGATGTAATGTAAGGATTATATATGATCATGTGATTGTATAATGTACAGAAGATGTAATGTAAGGATTATATATGAGCATGTGATTGTATGATGTACAGAAGATGTAATGTAAGGATTATATATGATCATGTGATTATATAACGTACAGAAGATGTAATGTAAGGATTATATATGGATCATGTGATTATATAATGTACAGAAGATGTAATGTAAGGATTATATATGATCATGTGATTGTATAATGTACAGAAGATGTTCGCCTTGTTATGTAGGGTCCATCAGGGCTTCAGGTGGTGTCTCAGTGACACCTATTGGTGTCTATTCTCAAATTTTTGGTCGATTTTCAAGGCCCCTCTTCTGTGAAGGATGTCATGTAGTCTTTCTAGTCAGACGAGGTGATCTCTTCTGCCAAGCTGTGTGGCTTTTCTCACCAGGCTCAGCAGATGTTATACACCATGGCAGGACTTGTTTTTGTTCTGATGAAAGGAGGGAGTGGGAGGGATAGCTATGCTCTTCCCTGGGGAGGATGTAAGAACTGTGGGACGGATCTTAAGTATACTATTACCAGCGTACGCACTGTGCTGCGCACCAACAACTGCATGGCATGACCCACCCTCCCCTTACCATCACTGTGCAAGGCGAGGAGAGCTTTATATTTTGTAAAATTAATAAAAATACTAGGGTCCATTTATCAGTGGTAATGGTGACTTTGTGTGTACTGCCTTGGCTGGGCGCACCCCGTTAGGGGTACTCCAGGAGGCAGGGGTCGTGACGTCCCAGCCACGCCCATCGTGACGTCATGCCACACCCATTCAATGCAAGATCTATTAGGTGCACCACCACTTAAAAGATCTAGTAGGTACACCACCACCTGAAAGATTTGGTAGGTACACCACCACCTGAAAGATCTAGTAGGTATACCAACCACCTGAAAGATTTGGTAGGTACACCACCACCTGAAAGATTTGGTAGGTACACCACCACCTAAAAGATCTAGTAGGTACACCAACCACCCAAAAGATTTGGTAGGTACACCACCACCTGAAAGTTTGGTAGGTACACCACCACCTGAAAGATCTAGTAGGTACACCAACCACCCAAAAGATTTGGTAGGTACACCACCACCTAAAGGATCTAGTTGGTACACCACCACCACCTAAAAGATCTAGTAGGTACACCACCACCTGAAAGATTTGGTTGGTACACCACCACCACGGCCCCTGCTTCCACCTTCACCACCTCATACGTACTCTGAATACTGACTGTCCTCTCCCAATACCTAGTCATCACTATCCTTCTTAGCACCCAGGGTGCTGTCTCTTTGATAAAAAAAAGTGCTGCCCCAATTCGAGAGGGCTGCAAAGACAAAGATGATGGAATGGACAGGCTAGATAGGCTCCTTTTACTGTGTCATGTGACTGTGGAAGTAATTAATTACATCTGACTCAATGACATAGCATAAGACTTCTGTATTTCCTGAGATGACTGGGCACAAGCCAACCAGTCCAAATCCTAAAAACAAAAAATCCCCTGGAAGAGATAGACAACCCTGGCCGGCTGATGCTGATACTACCAGAAACATGGCTCCTGCTGCTACTTGTACTGGGCCTGGACACATGGCTGCTGCCCACAGTGCTGGTACTGCCACCAACATGTTTACGGCAGCAAAGGACAAGGCAAGGGCGTTCTTTCCTCCACCTCGTATTTGCCCAACCTTTTAACTACCAAACATTTTCAATTGGAATTTTTAAAAATTACTGTCTTATCAAAGGGATAAGACAGTAAAGCAAGAATGGCCAATAGATGACAGACACCCTTCATACAGCTGTGGAATTCTTTACTTTACAACAGTGACCTCTAGTGGCCATGTTATATTGGAGGACCTCGTCCTAGGAGGGCAGCAGTATTGGCTCACATCTTTTTCTTGTGTTGGAGTTATCAGTGGACTTAGCTGTGGACCCCTGTGAACTGAGGAGTGGATGTGAGGACCGGACCACCCAGGGGACTTGAGGGACCACTACACGTGGAGCTGTTATCTGTGGACAATACATTGGAGTGTGAAGTGTTGGATCGGGAGCTGCAGTTTGTTCCCTCCCTGGGGCCCAGTGACTGTGCCCTTCTGTTGTCCATTGTTTGCCCAGTGACTGTGCCCTTCTGTTGCCAATTGTTTGCCCAGTGACTATGCCCTTCTGTTGCCCATTGTTTGCCCTGTGACTGAACCCCGTTACAACTAGTAGCAGCGGTGTGATCATGGAGAACCGCCCAGGGCAGGAGTTCAGGAACTGGACCACACACAGCCTACAGGAGAAGGCTTGAGAATGGGGCTTGGACTACAAAGGACTTTCTAAGGAACAATTAATTACAGCCCTGGAGGATGCCAGCCAGACCACCTCCTCCCAAATATCCCCTAGGCGAACCCCGGACCCTGGGGCCCCCACTACTGAAAGTCCATGGGTGGTGTGGTGTGAAGAGGAGCTGGCAGTTCTGGATGCAGAGGCCACCATAGATGACCAGAGAAAATCTATAGAGCGGGCAAACAGGAGGCAAGAGACACGGGAGGCCAGGGAACACTGTTACGCCTAGCGCTCCGGGTCCCCGCTCCTCCCCGGAGCGCTCACGGCGTCTTTTTCCCTGCAGCGCCCCGGTCAGTCCCGCTGACCGGGAGCGCTGCACTGTCATGGCCGTTGGGGATGCGATTCGCACAGCGGGACGCGCCCGCTCGCGAATCGCATCCCAGGTCACTTACCCGTCCCGGTCCCCTGCTGTCATGTGCTGGCGCGCGCGGCTCCGCTCTCTAGGGCGCGCGCGCGCCAGCTCTCTGAGACTTAAAGGGCCAGTGCACCAATGATTGGTGCCTGGCCCAATTAGCTTAATTGGCTTCCACCTGCTCCCTGGCTATATCTGATCTCCTCCCATGCACTTCCTTGCCGGATCTTGTTGCCTTGTGCCAGTGAAAGCGTTTAGTGTGTCCAAAGCCTGTGTTACCTGAACTTCTGCTATCCATCCTGACTACGAACCTTGCCGCCTGCCCCCGACCTTCTGCTACGTCTGACCTTGCCTCTGCCTAGTCCTTCTGTCCCACGCCTTCTCAGCAGTCAGCGAGGTTGAGCCGTTGCTAGTGGATACGACCTGGTTGCTACTGCCGCAGCAAGACCATCCCGCTTTGCGGCGGGCTCTGGTGAAAACCAGTAGCCTCTTAGAACCGGTCCACTAGCACGGTCCACGCCAATCCCTCGCTGACACAGAGGATCCACTACCTGGAAGCCGAATCGTGACAAACACCATATAAACATGAGCTTACAGGAACCTAGATGGGTCTCACCAAAGGACTTTAAGAAGTTTAATGAGGCCTCCGGTGATGTGGAGGGCTTGTTTAAGGATTTTGAGATGCAGTGCAGTTTGCTGGAGGTGTCCTGCTCGGACTGTGTTTGTGAACTGGTGCAGCTCCTGGAGGGAGGAGCGGCTGAAGCTTATAGGACCCTTTACAGACAGTCGAATCGCAACTATGACATCATTAAAAAAACGATCTTGGATTTTTATGCCATCACCCCAGAATCATACCATATCCAATTCAGGGATCTTCCAGCCACTACCGGAGGCTCCTTTTGGATGTATGCCCACAAGATGTCCTATGCCTGTCAGCGATGGCAGCCCTTGAGGATGAGGTGCTTACCATTAAGCCTCAGTGGAAGAGACTGCTGAAGAACACACCTCCGCCCGCTCCAGCACAAAGACCCCCACCAGTAACACCAGCCCCTCAAACCATCTTCAGGGCCAAGCCAACCCCCTACAACCAGCCTGGGATCCCAACAACCCTTTCTCGACCTGGAAGGATCACAGAAAGGAGGTACTACAGGTGTGGTCAGCCGGGCCACTTACAGTCCACCTACCCAGCAGGGAATTGGAGAGAATGTCAGCCACTGCGCCCTCGCCCTGTACATCTTGTGCACTCGTATGCATCAGAGGAGGATTTACCACCACCCCCACCAGAGTTGGATTAATGGGCCCTGTACTACAGGAACTCCTCCTGGGGCATATCGAGTAAGACCGCTGGCCCAGAGCTACCCTGAGACAGCACCATCTGCAGGATGTCCTCATTGATGGCCACAAGGTGTTAGGCTTTCGGGACACAGGGGCATTTCAGACCATTGCTGATCCCAGCGTGGTCCATCCAGAAGCCATTTATCAAGGTCCAGGGATCTCCATAGAACTTGCAGGAGGTACATGCAGATACATACCAAAAGCTGCTGTGCATTTGGACTAAGGAGCTAGGACAAGGATGAATTTAAGCAGGCACTAGAAAATGACCCATTGCAGGCACTAGAAAATGGCAGCCATTAGATTCAGGGCAGAAAACGGACAGATGGGTGGGCATGGGGACATCATAACCAGGGAGTGAGGCTTTTACTATTGAGTAGTAAGACCTGTGACAAGGGCGTCCCCAGAGCCCCCACCAGACAACTCATTGTTCCCCAAATGTACCGACTACAGCTCCTGGAGCTGGCCCATGAAATCCCCTGGGCTGGGCATCAAGGGAGGAGGCGGACTAAGAAGAGACTAACACAGAACTTTTACTGGCCTGGAATCTCGCAGTCTGCTGCCCAATACTGTCGTACCTGTGACGTGTGCCAAGGAATGAGGCATCCGGGAGCCCATTGAAAAGTACCATTGCAGCCCCTGCCCATCATCGAGGAACTGTTCCAACGTGTTGCTGTGGACATTATAGGACCTCTGGTGCAGCCTAGCAGGTCAGGGAAGAAATACATCCTGACAGTGTTGAACTATGCTATCCCTAAGCCGTGGCCCTGTCCAGCATTACAGCCCCAAAGGTGGCAAAGGCTCTGGTTACTATCTTCACTCGAGTAGGGTTCCCCAGTGAGATCCTATCAGATCAAGGGACCCAGTTCATGTTGGATCTGGTCCAGTCTCTCTGGCACACCTGTGGTGTTCGAGCTATTCGCACACCCCATACCACCCTCAAACCAATGGGCTGTGTTAACACTTTAATGGGACCCTCAAAAATATGCTACAGGCTTTTACAGAGACTGAGAAGGACTCGGAGCGATACTTGCCACATCTCCTCTTCGCCTACGGGTAGGTACCTCAAGAGTCCACAGGATTCTCCCCATTTGAACTTCTGTATGGCCGGAAGGTCCGGGGTCCTCTAAGTCTTGTGAAGGAATACTGGGAGGGAGACATGACAGATACCGAGTCCCTGTTGTTCCCTATGTTTTAGAGTTCCGGAACCGTTTCACTCAGCTAGCTACCCTTGCAAAAGAGCATCTACAGACTGTCCAATACCGCCAAACAGTGGCGTACCAAGGGGGGGGGGGCGAGGGGGCGGCCCGGGTGCCACTCTCAAGGGGGGGTGCCAGGGGCGGACTGACCCGCCGCCGCAACTACTGAGGATCTGGGACACTCATCCCAGATCCCCAGCAGACAGCGCTACATTCGCCTATATGCGCGATACACGCACATACAGGAGAAGGTGTCCCCTCTGTGTGAGCCTTATCTGCAGCTACACATAGGGGACGTGACCTCCACCCCCACACAGCGCGCAGTACAGGCGCCGGTGATGTCACTCATCGGCGCCTGTACTGTGGAGGGGAGAAGACGCGGGCCCCTGCTGAGGAGGTCGATTTTTTTTATTTTTGTAACCCTGCCTATACCTACAGAGAAGGGGGGTGCTCTGCATATACCTATGGGAGAAAGGGGGGTGCTCTGCATATACCTATGGAAAAGGGAGGGAGAGGGGGGTGCTCTGCATATACCTATGGGAAAGGGAGGGAGAGGGGGGTGCTCAGCATATACCTATGGGAAAGGGGGATTGCTCTGCATATACCTATGGGAAAGGGAGGGAGAGGGGAGGTGCTCTGCATATACCTATGGGAAAGGGAGTAATAGGGGGGTGCTCTGCATATACCTATGGGAAAGGGAGGAAGAGGGGGGTGCTCTGCATATACCTATGGGAAAGGGAGGGAGAGGGGGGTGTAGCCCTGCATATACCTATGGGGAAGAGGAGGGGGGTGTAGCGCTGCATATACCTATGGGGAAGGAGGGGTGTAGCTCTGCATATACCTATGGGGAAGGGGGGTGTAACTTTGCATATACATATGGGAAAGAGGGGGGTGTAGCTCTGCATATACCTATGGGAAAGAGGGGGGTAGCTCTGCATATACCTATGGGAAAGGGGGGGGGGGTAACCCTGCATATACCTATGGAAAAGGTGGGGCTTGTAGCTCTGCATATACCTATGGGAAAGAGGGGGGAGTGTAACTCTGCATATACCTATGGGAAAGAGGGGGGCAGCTCTGCATATACCTATGGGAAAGAGGGGGTGGGGGTGTAGCTCTGCATATACCTATGGGAAAGAGGGGGGTGTGACTCTGCACATACCTATGGTAAAGAGGGGGGTGTAACTCTGCATATACCTATGGGAAAGAGGGGGTTACCTGGCTACCTACCTACCTGCCCTTTTACTGTGCAGGACACCAAGGAGGACATTATTACAGTTTGTGGGCCTATAGATGGGAAGATTGTGTAGAGGAGGGGAGGGCACTGAAAAAATGCAGAGTCTGACATGTTTTTCCTGCAGATGTTAAGAGATCCACATGTTGGTCTTATCCTGACGGAGAAGAAAAGGAAAGAGGACGCCGCTGATCAGAAAAGACGTAATTGTGAGTCCCAAAATGTAACTGTAATCACTTATATGGTATACACATCCTGTGTACATCTGATATCTACCGCCATATGGTCCTGTATATAATCACTTATATGATATACAGATCCTGTGTACAGCTGATATCTACCGCCATATGGTCCTGTATAATCACTTTTATTGTATACAGATTCTTTATAGTTTACTGGTCTGTATATAGTGGTTTTATTCAGTACATTATGGCGGTATTATCCAATTATTGTGTGGTGGTATATATTTACTCCTTGTATACTAGTATTATTGGTCATGGAAATTTACCTACGTTAAAGTGTTTCTTACATATATAAATTTTGATTTATTGTGTCTGTGGGATTTGGGTGGAATAGGAGGGTGGCAGAAGATTGATGAGCTGCAGAGCCTAGAAGAGGCTCTTGCCTTTTTTTTGGTCCAGGGCCCCTGAGTGTTGTCAGTCCGCCCCTGGGGGGAGGGGAGGGAGGGGGTGTAATTAAGGGGGGGTGCGTGTGTGTGTGTGTGGGGGAGGGGTGCCAAACAAAGGGTCCGCCCCGGGTGCCAAATGCTCTAGGTATGCCCCTGCCGCCAAAGGACTTTGTATGACTGTAAAGCTCGAGCCCGGGAGTTTATGGAGGGCCAACAAGTGCTCATGGTTGTTGCTTTCCCTCCTAACAAGCTCCAAGCAACCTTGAAAGGACCGTACCAAGTTATAAAGAGAATCAATGGCACCAACTATGTGATTGTTCTGGTTCCTAGTGGCAGAAAACTGTTCATATAAACATGCTGAAAGAGTATCATGACCGGTCGCTTCCTGTTTTGGCTATCTGCCACCCCCCAAGTGATAGCACAGGGGAGGACCTTCTTCCAGACCTTCTCCAGAGTGCCCAAGCTGGGGATACCCTGCACCAAGTGCCCATGGGTACACACCTATCGGAGGAACAAAAGAGGAGTATTCACACCGTGCTGGGGTCAAGGGCTTCTGCTTTTTCATCAAAGCAAGGCAACACCTCACCCACCACCATGTGGAGACCCCAGGACAACGGCCCATTCAGCAGGCACCCTGCCGAAATCCAGAAGTCATTTGGAACATGATCCATAAAGAACTGTTGGAGATGAAACAACTGGGAGTCATCCAGCCATCACACTGCCCCTGGGCATCTCCTGTAGTGCTGGTACTGAAGAAGGATGGAACCACCCGATTCTGTGTAGACTACCAACGCCTCAATGATGCCACCATAAGTGATGCCTACCCCATGCCCAGAATTGATGATCTGCTCGATCGTCTTGCAAGTGCCAGATTTGTCACTACATTGGATCTGAGCAAGGGATACTGGCAGATACCCCTGACTGAGGACGCTAGGGAACGATCTGCCTTCCTTACCCCATTTGGACTATTTGAGTTCCTCAGAATGTCCTTCGGGATGAAAAATGCCCCAGCCACATTCCATAAACCAGTAGACACCTCCCCCTGAGGAAGCCACTGTAGCTGGATGCGGAACGTGTGGGGTTTACTTTCGCCTGTGCTTTGATGCAATGACATGAGACAGTCTGAGATTTGTAGTTACTCCCTGTAGTATTTCCATTCTCGTATGCTTGCAGCACATAGCACTTTGCATGTTTCAGCCATTTGGTATACATTATTACTTGCATATGATGTTGCACATGGTATTTTGTTTTCTTAGTGTTAAAGTTTGACTACGAGGAAGGAGTTGTCATACAAGGTATATTAGATTTGTTGTTTCTAGGTGTGGTTTGTCCCCCTTTTTATACTGCAGTATTTTTGTTTGTTACATCTCACTTCTCTCTGCATGTTGGCCGGGACAACCTACATCCTTGGGGCTATCATACCCAGCAGGGGGTGAGCGTTGCAGGATTACATTCCTCCACTCAGGTTACATTGTATTTTAACTGTTTGTGCACTCTCTATATTTTTTGTGTCGAGTGATGTGAGTAAAGACACTCTATTGTTTGTTATTTACGGTGTGCATCCCTTTATGGTTGCTAGCTTGTTCTTTTCTTGATGTGTTTGATATGGATTATAGCAACTAGTTTGCACCCATTAGTGATCATTTTGGGTGGTGCCCGTCCTATTACATACTAAGACTGGTAGACAGACTGTTAGAACACTGTGAGGACTTATCTAGATGATATCACCATTTATAGCGCGACATGGGAGGAAATATCTCCAATTTTTGGGCCTTGTACTAGATTGAATTCTATCTGCCGATCTGACTATTCGCCCTGATAAATGCCAGTTGGGGATGGTGGAGGTGCAGTACCTGGGTCATAGTGTGGGATGGCATTGAATAAACTGCTCACCAAGACACAACAATTTATATTGTATTCAAGTGTATAGATGTTGGTGGTGCTGCCTCCCGGTAGTCGGCATCATGGGTCCTCCGAGCCGAAGTGTAGACTGTAGGTAGAGGGGTATAAAATTCTGGGTGTCTGGCGCGATCCACTGTAAAGGACTCAATCCAAGTCGGTGGTATTGGGTTCATATTTATTTGGCCAAAAGCACAGATGCGTTTCGAGGTGGCTACATCCTCAATGTGAACATGGCATTACAAAGTTAAAATAGGTATACAGGTATGAAAAGCTTAAAAGTGGCACCACTTTTACCATCATAACAGATCACAACCCCCTCACATGGCTGAACCGAGTGTCAGGAGACAATGGACGATTGCTGCGGTGGAGCCTGTCCCTGCAGCCATACAACTTCTCCATCCAATATAGACGCGGAGGCCAACACCGGAACACTGATGTACTGTCCCACCAGGGGGGAGCAGGGGGAAATGTAAACCTGCCTGTGCCAGCAGGGGAATCCGGCAGGATCCCCTGGTTGGGCACAATGTTTGGGGGGCAGAGGGGTTGTTATGGTTGGCAGATTTGTACATGAGATGGACACAGGAAGGTGGGGGAGATGCTGACCAAAGGAATGAGAATTACTCCTACTGACCAGGTCCGGAGGTAGACACCTTGGAGATACTGGAGGTGCCCCCCCTACAGGAATCTAGGGAAGATAAGAAAAACTGGGTGGGGATTCTGGCAGTTGCTGTGATGATCTCTGGGGCAAGAGTTTTTGCTCATTCAACTCTGACCTGGGAGATTGTGCCCCAGAATATGGAGAATTGCTGGGATAGAGGAGCCAAGGCTGAGGCCGCCCTCTGGAACAAGGAATCGTGTTGGAGTTATCTGTGGACTTAGATGTGGACCCCTGTGAACTGAGGAGCGGATGTGAGGACCGGACCTCCCAGGGGACCTGAGGTACTACTAGACGTGGAGCTGTTATCTGTGGATAATACATTGGAGTGTGGAGTGTTGGACCCGGAGCTGAATCCTGGGATCTGCAGTTTGTTCCTTCCCGGGTGACCAGAGACCATGCCCTTCTGTGGCCCATTGTTTGCCCAGTGACTGTGCCCTTCTGTTGCCCATTGTTTGCTCAGTGACTGTGCCCTTCGGTTGCCCATTGTTTGCGCAGTGACTGTGCCCGTCGGTTGCCCATTGTTTGCCCAGTGACTGTGCCCTTCTGTTACCCATTGTTTGCCCAGTGACTGTGCTCTTCTGTTGCCCATTGTTTGCTCAGTGACTGTGCCCTTCTGTTGCCCATTGTTTGCCCAAACTCCAGATCACCCCTCATCCTGTGGATTGTGTTTTGTGGTGCTGTTCTCCCATCTCTTGCTCTGTTGATTGTGTGACAATCCCTGAGTGGCGAACCCAGTCACAGAAAGCTATGTTGTTTAACCCCTTCAAGATGCAAATGTACGCCCTGCTTCCACTCCCCAACTAAGAAGTGCACTCAGAAGCAGGGACCCATGATAACTGATCGGGGTGATGTCCAGCATAAACGCTGTAGATGCCATGATCAAAGTTGTGTTAGAATTCTTTGCCGGTTAGCTCAGGGGAGCTGATAGGGGACAACTGCAACGGAATCATAATGTCCCAACCTGCCTCTGGCTCATCTAATTGGTACTCCATCAGTGCAGGAAACCTCAGCAGGATGTAGTCATGTACTAATGGAGTGCAGATAACACTGATCAATGCTGTTCTATGGCAGCCTGTAGTAATGGAGCACCAATATCACTATTCAATGATGTTCTAAGGCAGCCTGTAGTAATAAAGTGACGATAACACTGATCAGGTGTGGTATGGGTAAAGTGGGAAGGGCTTATGTTGAAGCCACTGCGATTGGCTACTGTCCACTATGTTTTACAGTCTTCCATCAGGTCCCCTAGGGGAGTGTCCACCTGGTGGAGACCTGCTTAAATATTGGGAAGGTAGCCCCATTAAATTCATTCCTGTTTGACCGTCAAGACGGAGCGGGTCTCGTTTGTGGGGGGGGGGGGGATTACTATTGGGACAGCACTTTCGTTATTTCTAGCTATGGAAGGAGTTCGATTGATTTGCTGATCGGGAGCAGCCGCGTTCGTATCCTCCAGTCGGGAGTTGGACGGTCGGCTTGAACCAACCTGCGTTCCTGGAGAAGGGGATCATTCCAAGGGGCGGCTTCCTCTATCTGTCGGGGAGTGTTGTAACACTACTAAAATATAACACTAATGAATCTGCATGGTAATTGGAGTAAACACAAAAAACATTATTTTATGTATTAGTTTCTGAATTATGTATTTTTAGTCCCTTACCATAAAAAAAAAAAGGAATAAAAAATGATCTAAATGTCCAATCCAAACAAAAGTCATCCCAATAAAAATTACAGATCACAGTGCAAAAAAATTATCCTCAATACAGCCGCGTGTACGGAAGAATAAAAGTTACAGGAGTGAGATTTGGGATTGTTGTCATCGTTGGGACCTACAGAATGAAAAAAAAATCTTTTTTTTTTCAATCCTTCCCCTCCCCCTAACAAGAAATATTTTTTTCATTTTGTCGTAGATTTTGTTGTAAAATGATGAATGTCATCACAATGTACAATTAGTGGCCCAAAGACAACAACAACAACACCAAGTCTGCAGGGGGAACATTTAAAATGCTATGATTATTAGGAGGCGAGGAGGAAGAAGCAAAAGTGCAAAAATAAAAATGTTGAAGTCCTTAAAGGGGTACTCCACCCCTAGACATCTTATCTTATGTCTGATCACTGGGGACCCCCGCGATCTCAGCTGTGGCACCCCAGACATCCGATGCATGGAGTGAACTTCGCTATGTGCCGGATGACTGGGGATGTGAGGCGGAGGCTCGTGATGCCACAGTCACACCCTGTTCGTGATGTCACTGCCATGCCCCCTCAATGCAAGGCCGCCATACCCCCTCCCATAGACTTGCATTTAGGGGGCGTGGCAGTGACGTCACAAGCGGGACGTGAACGTGACATCTAGAGCCTCCGGCACTGAACCCGGCGCTTTAAACGAATGCCGGGTGCAGCAGGGAGATCACACGGGACTCCCACAATGAGACATGTCTAGGAGCGGAGTACCCTTTTAACCCCCTAACGACCACGGACATAAATGTACATCCTTGTTTGGCGGTACTTTGCGCACCAGAAAGTACATTTACGTCCTGTGTATGACAGCGAGCATCAGAGCGGTGCTCGCGTCATACAACGCAGGTTCCGGCTGCTATCAGCTGTCGGGGACCCACCGGTAATGGCCAATACCAGCGATCGCGGCAATCGGATCATCCATAATGGGGGATGGAGGTCCCCTCACCTGCCTCCAGCCGTCTCCCGGCGTCTACTGCTCTGGTCTGAGATCAAGCAGACAATAGAAGATGACCCAAAACACTGATCAGTGCTATGACTTATGCATATCACTGAATAGTATTAGAAATCAAATGATTGCTATAGAAAGTCTCCTATGGGGACATAAAAAGTTGAAAAAAAAGTTGAAAATTGAAAAATCCACTCCACCAATAAAAATGAAAATTGTTCATTTTTCCCATTTTACCCCCAAAAAGCGTAAATGTTTTTTTTATAAACATATTTGATATCGCCGTGTGTGTAAACGTTCGAACTATCAAAATAAAATGTTAATGATGCTGCTTTTTTGTCACATTTTATAAAAAAAAAAATTATTAAAAAATTATCTAAAAGTTTTATATATGCAATATAATGTACAGATGACGGCGCAAAACATGAGCCCTCATACCACCCTATATACGGAAAAATTAAAAAGTTATAGGTGGTCAAAATCGTGCGATTTTAGATTACTGATTTTGTACAAAAAGTTTTAGATTTTTTTTTTAAACGAAACCCTCCAAACCCTCCAAAATATGCAAAATTGTGGTTTTCATTTAAATTTATTATTTATATTATTTATGTAGCGGTATTATTTATGTGGCTGTATTATTTATGTGGCTGTATTATTTATGTGGTTGTATTATTTATGTAGTGGTATTATTTATGTAGTGGTATTATTTATGTGGCTGTATTATTTATGTAGTGGTATTATTTATGTGGCTGTATTATTTATGTAGTGGTATTATTTATGTGGCGGTATTATTTATGTGGTGGTATTATTTATGTAGTGGCATTATTTATGTGGTGGTATTATTTATGTGGCGCTATTATTTATGTAGTGGTATTATTTATGTAGTGGTATTATTTATGTGGCTGTATTATTTATGTAGTTATGTAGTGGTATTATTTACGTGGCTGTATTATTTATGTAGTTGTATTATTTATGTGGCTGTATTATTTATGTAGTTGTATTATTTATGTGGCTGTATTATTTATGTGGCGGTATTATTTATGTAGTGGCATTATTTATGTAGTGGTATTATTTATGTGGCTGTATTATTTATGTAGTTGTATTATTTATGTGGCTGTATTATTTATGTGGCGGTATTATTTATGTAGTGGCATTATTTATGTGGTGGTATTATTTATGTGGCGTTGTTATTTATGTAGTGACATTATGTATGTGGCGGTATTATTTATGTGGCTGTATTATTTATGTGGCTGTATTATTTATGTAGTGGTATTATTTATCTAGTGGTATTATTTATGTGGTGGTATTATTTATGTGGCAGTATTATTTATGTAGTGGTATTATTTATGTGGTGGTATAATTTATGTGGCGCTATTATTTATGTAGTGGTATTATTTATGTGGCAGTATTATTTATGTAGTGGTATTATTTATGTGGTGGTATAATTTATGTGGCGCTATTATTTATGTAGTGGTATTATTTATGTGGCAGTATTATTCATTTCTCCCCCAGATATTTCTATACCCTTCTCTATAGCCGGACTGTGCAGGTCAGTGAGAAGAAGGGACACAGGGGACATAAGACCCTCATGTTCCTATAGAGAAGACAGAACCACCCATCATCCTTCATCATCATCCTCATCATCATCATCCTCCTCATCATCACCATCAATATTACCATAATCACCATCAATATTACCATAATCCTCATTATCATCCTCCTCATCATCATCATCAAAATTCAATTAGGCTATTTCTGGCCTACAGAGAGCCTCAATAGGGGTGTAGAGCATTTTGCCTTGTCCTATCACGCATATGGAGTGTGCTGCGTAAGTGAAATAATAATGTTATTCAGTATGACATGCAGATTACAGGCATCGCTATTGGAATCACTGCCGCAGAGCGTCGATGTGGCAGCAGGGAGACCATATGGTGTCAAAATTATAAATTTCAATTTTTTGATTACCCATTCTGGTGAGCATCGAGCTGGCAGTCCTCCACCAAGTGATATACCACCTGTTCCAGCCCCTGCCTCTCAGCGCCCCTGACAGTGAATGTTTCATTTAATCAGTTATGGTTCATTGTTATCGCTGTAAGCTGTTTCATTGGATTCTTGTGATAATTCCACAGGTAATATGATGGCGATGACCATAGGGCCTCAGTCTAGAAAAGATTACATTGATTTTTTTTAAATTAAAATGTAAGATTTATATTAGATTCCCAAGTTTAATGTCCTGGTGTTTACTTTGAACTAATACTGTATGACCACAAAACCCAAACTAACAATGTGATGGTGCACAGGCACCAAAGTATTCCTTATAATTCTTCCTGAGTTTCAGATGTATTCTGTAGGTAACTTAGGTCGTTTCTCTATGTGTTATGGAGGGGCAGGGGGATCTGTTGTCATGGTGGATATAACTAGACATAAGATGGACACAGGAAGATGCTGAGCAGAGGAATGTGGACTGACCCTGCTGTGTATGTCTGGTTTGGGTGGGGGCTGGATTGACACATGAAGATGGGGGGATATAGACCAAAGGAATGCAAATTATTCCTGGTGCCCACCTCAGGTCTGGGGCAGACACCTTGGAGACGCTGGAGATGCCTTCCCTCCCCCCTACAGGAATCTGGGTAGATAAGAAGAGCTGGGTGGGGGACTCTGGTTAGTGTGTGATGTCCCAGAGACAGGAGCTGATGCTAGTACAGAGCCTGCTGGGACCTGTAGTACCCCCGATAGCTGAGGAGTCGTCTGATGGAGTTGCTGTGGTGATCTCTGTGGTGAGAGTTGCTGCCAGTAAAACCTGCCCTGGAGATTGTGCCCCAGAGTCTGGAGGATTGCTAGGATAGAGGAGCTGAGGCTGAGGTAGCCCTCTGGAACAAGGCATCGTGTTGGACCTATCTGTGGACTTATCTGTGGACCCCTGTGTACTGAGGAGCGGATGTGAGGACCGGACCTCCCAGGAGACTTGAGGTATCACTAGACGTGGAGCTGTTATCTGTGGACTGTGGACAATACATTGGAGTGTGGAGTGTTGGACCCGGAACTGAATCCCGGGATCGGCAGTTTGTTCCTTCTCTGTGCCCAGTGACTGTGCCCTTCTGTTGCCCATTGTTTGCCCAGTGACTGTGCCCTTCTGTTGCCCATTGTTTGCCCAGTGACTGTACCCTTCTGTTGCCCATTGTTTGCCCAGTGACTGTGCCTTCTGTTGCCCATTGTTTGCCCAGTGACTGTGCCCTTCTGTTGCCCATTGTTTGCCCAGACTCCGGATCACCCCTCATCGTGTGGATTGTGTTTTGTTTTGTGGTCTCTGCCAATAAACCTGGTGCTGTTCTCCCATCTCCTGCTCTGTTGATTGTGTGACAATCCTTGAGTGTTGAACCCCGTCACAAACAAGGAGTAACACAGCGGCACAATGACAGAACCTAAAGGTGGCAGCAGCATGAGGAGACCATAATCTGGCAGTATGAGACAGCCTGGAATTGGCAGCAGCAAGAGGAGACCATATAGTGGCAGAACGACCTAGTCTGGAAGTGGCAACAGCTTAACAAGACCATAGGGCCTCACAAGAAGATTAAAGATATTTTTGAAATCTTAAATTGAAGATTTTAGATATATAAAATTTTTTATTTAGTTAAAGAGCACCTGTCATCAACAAAAACTTTTAATATGTTGTTATTAAATCTTAAATCTGACATTCATCTTAATCACTGCCTCTGTAATTGCTCCCTCAGCCCCTGGTTCTCAGCATTGACTTTTTAGTGCAGAGAGACACAGTAGAGAGAGAGACAGGCTGCCGTCCCTACCCTGTACTTAGTCTGAATGCACACTGCAGAGCAGTGTTTCCCAACCAGGGTGCCTCCAGCTGTTGCAAAACTACAACTCCCAGCATGTCTGGACAGCTGTTGGCTGTCTGGGCATGCTGGGAGTTGTAGTTTTGCAACAGCTTGAGGTGCCCTGGTTGGGAAACACTGCTGCAGAGGGAAAGCAGCATACAGGAAGACTGGCAGAAGCAGAGTCCCAGCCAAGCTTCATGTGACATCATGCCTGCCGGGACCCGCCTCCTTCCACCCCTCAGAAAGACAGTGCTCCTGAGCTAATGAAGAGGGATAAAAAAAGGTATTTCCACAGCGTTTTAAACCTCAATAAACACAGGGATAGGCATAGTTAGAGAAGGGGACAGATGGGAAGGGGGATCAGGGAAAGTTTAGATGATGACAGGTACTCTTTAAATTTAAGGTGCCAAAAGCATAAGGAGACCATATGCTGGCACAATGACACAGCCTGGAGCTGGCGGCAGCATGAGTAGACAATAGTACTTCACAATCCCTAAGATTAAAAGATGAATTTTAAAATTGAAATTGAAGATTTTGAAATTGAAATTTAAGATTACACTCCCAAATTTTAATGTCCCAGGCCCCAGCGTGTGGTTACAAAGGACCAAATCTGACAAGGAGTCACATGGTGTCACAATGACAGTGCCTGGAGGTGGCATCAATATGAGGAGACCATATAGTGGCTGAATGACACAGCGTGGAGTTGGCTGAAGCATGAGGAGACCATATAGTGGCTGAATAGCATAGCCTGGAGTTGGCTGAAGCATGAGGAGACCATATATTGGCTGAATGACACAGCCTGGAGGTGGCTGAAGCATGAGAAGACCATATAGTGGCTAAATGGCATAGCCTGGAGTTGGCAGCAGCATGAGGAGACCATATAGTGTCTGAATGGCACAGCCCGGAGTTGGCTGAAGCATGAGGAGACCATATAGTGGCTGAATGGCACAGCCTGGAGGTGGCTGAAGCATGAGGAGACCATATAGTGGCTGATTGGCAAAGCCTGGAGTTGGCTGAAGCATGAGGAGACCATATAGGGACTAAATGGCACAGCCTTGAGGTGGTGAAGCATGAGGAGACCATATAGAGGCTTAATGGAAAAGCCTGGAGTTGGCTGAAGCATGAGGTGACCATATAGTGTCTGAATGGCACAGCCTGGAGGTGGCTGAAACATGAGAAAACCATATAGTGGCTGAATGGCAAAGCATGGAGTTGGCTAAAGCATGAGGAGACCCTATAGTGGCTGAATGGCACAACCTGTAGTTGGCTGAAGCATGAAAAGACGATATAGTGGCTGAATTAGACAGCCTGGAGGTGGCAGCAGCATCAGGAATCCTGAAAGTGACCTGGTGACAGAGTGGTGTGGTGGGTGGCAATACCAGTACCCGGTGACAAAGGTGGGTGAAAAAAGGTCTGATGCGGAGGAATGTTTGTAACTGGGGAGCCGTGCCCCAAATCTTTTTGGCACTATCCATATTTGTGAAGTTTTGGTGTGGCACCATGGTCAATCTACTCTCATGCATCAGGCATTGGTGGGTGGAAATCCTGGCTGAACTAGGCCTAATTCATCTTCACAAAGGTCAGTCTCTCTAGATTTTTCGTGGACAGACGAGTTCTCCTTGGGTTGACTATGGGGCACGGTGGAGGAAGAGGAGGCAGAGTCGCACACTGTTGCAGGACCAATGGCCTGTGAGCGTGGAGGAGGAAGCGGTGTGACCTGTCCAAGTTGCTGTTGTGGCTGTGCAGGAACCACATTCACCAGTGAGCCGCAAAGGACATGTATTGTCCCTGACCATAGTTACAGCTCCACACGTTGGTGCTGCCGTGCACTTTGGTACACTTTGGTACCCGGTGATGAAGGTGGGTGAAAGAAGGAGAACTTGGCATCAGATGTGTGGCATCAGGTGGGTGACAGGATCAGCACAGTAGCTAAGGCAGGTAGGGTGAAGAAAACGGTCTTTTTGGTGTCCACAAGTATTGGTGTTCACAAGTAAGTATTGAGGATATGCATTATGTAAAACTTAACTTTGAATAATATTCTTAGGATAAAATATATGGACCCAAATTATTATTTTTTTTATCTAATAAAAGGAAAGGTGTGCAAAGAACACCATGTGCCACCTACACCACTAAGTATTGATGTGATGCAAAGACCTCTAATAGGTGGAAGGGAACAACGTATGGTCCATTGTGACAGGTGGGAGTAAAAACTTCCCCTGTAAGGCCCTACTCTCGCCCCATTAATTCCCTTCTTGGTGTTGTGCTAATTATGCACCAAAAATGAATCACTATGTTTAATATATTTCATAGCCTAATAGCATGATGTCGGCCATTTTGCGTATAATCTAAGTAGGTCACAGTTCTAAAGTTTTCCTCTGTATAAGTGCCAGTCTGGAAGAAGAATGCTTCTTGTCTCCTTAGATATTTATGGCTATTTAGATAAGACTGATAAGGGCTGGTTACACTCTCTAGACGACACTACTACAATTCACCCAAAGGGAAAGGGGGGTTGAGATAAGAAACTGAAATAATTATGTCTCATCTGAATGAACATTAGTTCTGTATATATATATATATATATATATATATATATATATATATATATATAAAGCAAAATCATCGGTAGTTGCAGTATCTTGTAATGACCTTTTTTTATTGGACTAACAAGATTATGTAGAGAAGCTTTCGGGATTCCTCCCTTTATCAAATCATAAGCATTTCTGAGCTCACAAGGAGAAAACACACGTTCTATCTCACAAAATATGCAGGGGTTAAAACATCATGTGTGGAGAATGGACATTAAGTTGGGCCATAAATTGTATAGCTATAGGACGATAGATACAGATAAGGATGAGGGGGGGGGGGGCTGGAGAGCAGAGGTGAGAATGGTGCTTAAGCTGGACAGAGGAAAAAGGACAATTTTACTACAGAACCATAGACTGAAGTTAAGACTTAGACAGGGGAGGGGGAGCAGGGGAGTGATGGTGTCAGAGCAGGGAGAGGGAAGACAGTTTAGCAAAGGTTATAGGAAATTTTGATAATGGGATAAGAAGCTTAAATCCACATTAAGTCCTCTGTTCTTCAAGTCATGAAAAACTATCATTTTGGCTTCAAATGTCTTTCTTTCCTGGGAATTCTTTCATGACAAAGGGGACACAACCACTACCACCTTGGATTACAACATCAAGAAAAAGAATTCCCACTTCACCCCAGCACTGGGACGTAACAGCAAACTGGACAGCTACATTGCAAGCTCCAGACTAAGAACAGCATCCTTAGTCACTAAACACCACCATAAAACCTACTACAACCTCTCAGTATTGGAAAGAGAGGCCATCAAAAACTTAAGAAATAATCAAACCAGCAGATAAGGGAGGAGCAGTAGTGATCATGAACACCCAGGACTACATCAAAGAGGGAAAACGACAATTGTCAGACACTACATACTACAAGAAACTGACAAAAGACCCCACCAAAGAATACACCATGGAACTAAGAAAATTGATTCAATCCTTCTCAAAGGACTCACAAAAAGGATTAGAGACACTTATCCCAAAACAGGGACATTCTACATGCTCCCAAAAATCCACAAATCTGGAAACCCTGGCAGACCAATAATAACAGGTATGGGCACACTAACTGAACAGATATCTGGTTTGGTAGAAAACACACTAAAACCCTTTGTTACACGCACCAGCAGCTTCATACAGGACACCACTGACTGTCTTAACAAACTGACTTAGATTACGAACTTGCCTGCTAACTCCATATTGGTAACAATGGACGTAGAATCTCTGTATAGTAACATCCCACACAGATGGAATTGAGGCCTGCTCACTGTTCCTCTCCTCCCAGACCCACAACCAGAAATACAGCCCTCAGATCATCACCAAACTTATAGAATTCATTCTCACACACAACTACTTCAGCTTCAACAGTGAAATATACCTACAGATGATGGGAACTGCTATGGGGACCAAGATGGCACCACAATATGCCAATCTGTTCATGGCTGACCTTGAAGAGCGATTCCTGAATACCCAAATTCACAAACCCTACAGATACTACAGATACATTGATGATATTTTCATTGTTTGGACTGAAGGAGAGGATAAACTCAAACAATGTCATGAGGCCTTCAACACATTTAATCCATCCATCCAACTCAAAATGGACTTCTCTACAGAAAGTGTAAACTATAACTATAAACAAGGACACAATACAGACATCTGTATACAGAAAACCCACAGACCGATCCAGCTATCTACACAATTCAAGTTCCCATCCGTCCCACACCAAGAAAGGCATCATATACAGCCAAGCCATCAGGTACCACCGCATCTGCTCCAACCCTGATGACAGAGACACACATCTACAAACGCTAGCTGAGAAATGTAACCCCTTAAGGACCGGGGGGTTTTCCGTTTTTGCATTTTCTTTTTTTGCTCCTTGCCTTTAAAAAATCATAACTCTTTCAATTTTGCACCTAAAAATCCATATTATGGCTTATTTTTGCGCCACCAATTCTACTTTGTAATGACGTCAGTCATTTTGCCCAAAAATCTACGGTGAAATGGAAAAAATAATAATTGTGCGACAAAATTGAAAAAGAAAACGCTGTTTTGTAAATTTTGGGGGCTTCCGTTTCTACGTAGTACATTTTTTGATAAAAATGACACCTGATATTTATTCTGTAGGTCCCTACGGTTAAAATGATACCCTACTTATATAGATTTGATTTTGTCGTACTTCTGGAAAAAAATCATAACTTCATGCAGGAAAATTAATAAAATTTTAAAATTGTCATTTCTGACCCCTATAACTTTTTTATTTTTCTGTGTATGGGGCGGTATGAGGGCTCATTTTTTGCGCCGTGATCTGAAGTTTTTAATGGTACCATTTTTACATTTATAGGACTTATTTATCGCTTTTTATTCTTTTTTTCATGATATAAAAAGTGACCAAAAATGCACTATTTTGGACTTTGGATTTTTTTTGCGCACACGCCATTGACCGAGCGGTTTAATTAATGATATATTTTTATAATATGGACATTTTCACACGCGGCGATACCATATATGTTTATTTTTATTTACACTGTGTTTTTTTTATGGGAAAAGGGGGGGGGTGATTATAGGAACCTATAACACTGCACACACTGATCTCTTATACTGATCATTGTTATCCCATAGGGACCTATAACACTGCACACACTGATCTATTACATTGATCAGTGGTTTCTCATAAGAAAACAGTGATCGATGATTCTGCCGCTTGACTGCTCATGCCTGGATCTCAGGCACTGAGCAGTCATTCGGCGATTGGACAGCGAGGAGGCAGGTAGGGGCCCTCCCGCTGTCCTGTAAGCTGTTCGGGTTGCCGCGATTTCGCCGCGGCTATCCCGAACAGCCCACTGAGCTAACCGGCATGCTTTCAGTTTCACTTTAGACGTGGCGTTCAACTTTGAACGCTGCGTCTAAAGGGTTAATAGCGCGCGGCACAGCGATCAATGCCGCGCGCTATTAGCCACGGGTCCGACGCCGTGGCCCCGCGTCATAGATCAGGAGTGGACACATGATGTTCCAGTACATCATGTGTCCTTAAGGGGTTAAACAAAAAGGTTACAAACCAAGGACCATCCATAAGAAAATCCACTCTGCTCTTCAAACACCCCGTGAACACCTGCTGCAATACAGAGAGAAACAAACCTCATCACGCATACCACTGGTAGCCACATACAATCCTACCCTTGAGGAAATACGCAAAATCATCAAGGACCTGCAGCCAATACTAGCAGAAGATGAGGTGTTAAAGCAAATCTTTCCTGAACCACCCATCTTGGCCTTCAGACAACCACCCAACTTAAAACAAAAGCTGGTCAATAGGAAACTACCCACAGACACATCAGATACAGACAATGGGACCAAACCCTGCGCCAAACCGCGCTGTAAACTCTGTCAACACATCTGCACAAATTCTGAGGCCTCCCATAACAACAAGACATACAACAACAAGGGACAATACTCCTGCACCACAGAGAATGTAGTCTACATGATACAATGCACCAAGTGTGACCTGGGATGTTACATTGGTGAGACCAGTCAGCCACTCAATAGAAGGATGAACCTCCACAGATCGGCCATCAACAACCATAGAGAAAAGGACTATCGCACCCCAGTTGGACACCACTTCACCCAAACAGGTCACTCCCTACAGGACCTCAAAATCAAGATCCTGAAAGGAAACTTCAAGAACACCCAGGAAAGAAAGACATTTGAAGCCAAAATGATAGTTTTTTATGACTCCAAGAACAGAGGACTTAATGTGGATTTAAGCTTCTTATCCCATTATCAAAATTTCCTATAACCTATGCTAAACTGTCTTCCCTCTCCCTGCTCTAACACCATTACACCCCTGCTCCCCCTCCCCTGTCTAAGTCTTATCTTCAGTCTATGGCTCTATAGTATAATTGTCTGTCCAGCGTAACTTCCATTCTCACCTCTGCTCTCCATCGCCCCCCCCCCCCCCCCATCCTTATCTGTATCTATCGTCCTATAGCTATACAATTTATGGCCCAACTTAATGTCCATTCTCCACACATGTTGTTTTAACCCCTGCATATTCTGTGAGATAGAACGTGTGTTTTCTCCTTGTGAGCTCAGAAATGCTTATGATTTGATAAAGGGAGGAATCCCAAAAACTTCTCCACAAAATCTTGTTAGTCCAATAAAAAAAGGTCATTACAAGATACTGCAACTACCGATGATTTAGCTTTTTGCATCACTGGACTAATACGGCTACTCCTAACTAATCTATATATATATATATATGGTAATCAGTAGGATATATGATATTGTCATATACTGTTAGTATTGTAAAGGACATCAGTATATATCTATTATCTTATATATGCTTCTCATAGGGAGCATTGCATTCCTAAGACCTGGTGGAAAGGTCTCAAGTATAGACTTTGAGAATGAGTCATTGTTAAGGGATAGTTTGCCAGACTAACAATCAATTACCAAGACTAGACAAACAGAGAGATTCACACATCTGTGTGAAAGAGACCTCCATGGGACTCTTATCTCTCCAATAAATTTGAATGTCTAGTAGACTCCAAGACGTCTATGAGAATCCAGGTTTAGATTATTTATAGATGTCAAAAATAATCCCTGTTTGTTTATTATGGCTCCATACGTCAAGTGTGGAATGGGGGTTTAAGACCAGTTATTGACAGTTAACCCTTAATTGTAATGATGCTAATTGTGTATGCAATAGCACCCCCTAGCAGATGGGTAGGTGACATTAAACCGACATGAAAGGCATTATGGGTGATATGCTCAATGCATTCTGGGTAGTATAGTGATGTCATAGTCATTACCATATGTACACGCCCAATCTACATTCATTGGGGAATTCCAATTTAGGAGGGTGTGTCTAACTAATTAAAAAGTCTGATAAACCAGATGTTAGGGACCGTAGACTGTGAACTGTGCTGTAGGCTGAGGGCTGTACTCTAGAGAACACACAAAGAGGTCTTCCACTGAAAGAGGTCCACAGGATGGAAGCCATGAAAGCCATGTGAGATCCCAGAAGCCAGACTGATCACATAGTACCACACCAATGGCTATCCATGACGACGAGATGGACCGTTCAGTGTTCCTAGGATCAGAAGCGAGGTTCTTACATAGACTTAGTAAGAGACACAAAAATGGTATTCCATTTAATTAAGAACAGTTTGGATAATGTGGATGGAATTATACCATTTAGATTGGTGAATAAATTAATTAAATAAAATAATTAATTATCTCCATATTGAGATTATAGTTTTAGGATATTATGAGACTTCATTCTATCTGCAAAAGAATCAGGACTCATAATCTTTCAAAGCATTAAATAATTGCTTAGATATTGATAGAATTCCTACTCGCCAAACTAAGTGTAATAAATATATTTCCCACACAGAAAACTTGTTTCAAGTTCTTCCTCCTAAAATATAGAGCAAGATCATATATCTCTGCTATCAGTCTTTAGGTCTTACCAAGATCATGTACAGAAAATAGTCCAGAATGGGGTGGAAGTATATCATAGGTCTTCCATGTTTATATCCTTAGATGGATTTGCTCATTCTTGGAGTCATGTGATTAGTAGTTGGTTAGAAGGGGGCGGAGTGTATTTAGCATTCCATATTGATGTCTATGATTAGATATTGCCCATTTTGATATCATGAGATTCCTCTGAACAGAGAGATATGTAACCTTCTTCTTATATGATATTCCTAACCTAGTAGCTTTTTTTGTATTGTAACAAGTTACTTACTACTCACATGTATTGTTCTATTATATGTAGTCAATTAACAAGCTTGTTGTAACGCCGAGCGCTCCGGGCCCCGCTTCCCTTCCGGAGTGCTCGCGGTGTTACTCCTCTGCTTGCAGCGCTCTGGTCTGCGAGTCTGACCGGGAGCGCTGCTCTATGCCCCCTGCGGGTCGCATCCCATGTCTCTTGCTGGCCCTGTCCTTCTGCTCAGTCCCGGCGCGCGCGGCCCCGCTCTCTAGGGCACGCGCCGGGTTTCTCAGATTTAAAGGGCCAGTGCACCATTAATTGGTGCCTGGCCCAATTAGTTCCTAAGCACTTCCCACTCCATAAAAACCCACTTCCCCTTCCTATCCCTGCCAGATCTTGCTGCCTTGTGCCCTGAGAAAGCGTTTCTGTGTGTTTCATTACCTGTGTATCCAGACCCTTGCCATTGCCCCTGACTACGAACCATTGCTGCCTGCCCAGACCTTCTGCTACGTCCGACCTTGCTCTTGCCTTGCCCTTGTGTACCGCGCCTGTCTCAGCTGTCAGTGAGGTTGAGTCGCTATCGGGTGGAACGACCTGGGGGTTACCTGCCGCTGCAAGTCCATCCCGCTTTGCGGCGGGCTCTGGTGAAAACCAGTAACCCCTTAGATTCCGTTCCTCTGGTACGGCCCACGTCATCTCCTCACTGGCACAGAGGATCCACCACCCGTGTCCTCTCCGCATACCAGTCCGGATCCTGAAACTTGTACTGTTTACTAATATCTAATTGATATTAATTTGCATATATAATTGTGTTTATTACTCATTTATGTTTATAACCTTATAACCAATAAATCTGCATACTTCATAATACCTGTGTATTATTGTATATTGCAAAACTACATCCTTAAGCGTTAATGTCATCCCGTCATAAAAAGAACTTGTTGATATCTGAGGAAATAGTCGGACTCAGATGTGAATATTCAATTGAAAAGAAAACCAGGGCAACTCACAAAATACGAAAACTTCAAGCTTCTTTATTAATCCATGAAGGGTATAAACAGTGCAAGACACGGGTGGACAGAACACAGGGGGACGTTCGTTCGGGGCTACGGTGCCGTTTCGCAAGATATGCTTCAACTGGCCCAGTTGAAGCATATCTTGCGAAACGGCACTGTAGCCCCGAACGAACGTCCCCCTGTGTTCTGTCCACCCGTGTCTTGCACTGTTTATACCCTTCATGGATTAATAAAGAAGCTTGAAGTTCATGTATTTGGTGAGTTGTCCTGGTTTTCTTTTCTCTTTTCAATTGAATATTTGCATTGGACTTTGCTATCACCAGTGAGCACCATCAGACGTGGTTGAGCCAGCAGAGGCAGTGGATGACAGGTGCTAATAATTAGGCGAGCTGTGCCGAGTTTGTCTCTCTACTATTGAATATGGACTCAGATGTGAATTGTATTGATTGGCTTTGTCTTCAAATCACCAGGTCATAATTTTGATATTTTTTATAATTTTCATAATGTAGCATTTTTCCTAATTGATCCTTTTTTTATGACCATAATTCATAATTGAGTTATTACCGAGCGACATTGGCAAGTGTTACTCGTCCTAAAAAGGGTGGCCCCACAGAGGACCCTCTCCCTATTTCCCCCTAAAACCCCTGGGAAATGGCAGTTTTTGTAGGTGGAAATAGGGAGAGGTTCCTGTGTGGGGCCGCACTTTTTAGGACAAGTAACACTTGCCAAGAAGGGAATTAATAGGGCGAGAGTAGGGCCTTACAGGGGAAGTTTTTACCCCCACCGGTTACAATGGACCATATGTTGTTCCCTTCCACCTTTTAGAGGTCTTTGCATCACATCAATACTTGGTGGTGTAGGTGGCACATGGTGTTTTTTGCACACCTTTACTTTTGTTAGATTAAATTGGGTCCATATATTTTAGCCTAAGAAAAGTTAAGTTTTAGCTAATGCATATTCTCAATACTTACTTGTGGTCTAATGCAGAGGAATTTCTGAAACTGGGGACCAGCACCTTAATTATGTTTTGCAGTATCCATGGCAGCACAATGAGAGAGCCTGGAGTTGGTAGCATCAGCATGAGGAGACCATATGGCAGAACAATTAGAGAGCCTGGAGGTGGCATTATCAGCATGAGAAGACAATAGAGCAGCACAATGAGAGAGCCTGGAGGTGGCAGCATCAGCATGAGGAGACCATAGAGCAGCACAATTAGAGAGCCTGGAGGTGGTAGCATCAGCATGAGGAGACCATAGAGCAGCACAATTAGAGAGCCTGGAGGTGGCAGCATCAGCATGAGGAGACCATATGGCGGCACAATGACAGTGCCTGGAGGTGATAGCATCAGAATGAGGAGACCATATGGTGGCACAATGACAGAGCGTGGAGGTGGTAGCATCAGCATGAGGAGACCATAGAGCAGCACAATTTGAGAGCCTGGAGGTGGCAGCATCAGCATGAGGAGACCATATGGCAGCACAATGACAGAGCGTGGAGGTGGTAGTAATAGCATGAGGAGACCATAGAGCAGCACAATGAGAAAGCCTGGAGGTGGCAGCATCAGTATGAGGAGACCATATGGTGGCACAATGATAGAGCCTGGAGGTGGTAGCATTAGCATGAGGAGACCATAGAGCAGCACAATGACTGAGCCTGGAGGTGGCAGCAGCATGCGGGCCATGCCAACTGAGAGTTGAGGCTGAGGAACCCACTGACTGTTGACTGGGGGTGTCGGATGTCGCTTGGGATGAAGTGGATGACCGAGTGAACCGATCATCACGGCTGCTGGGTTGTTGGTCGAGACACAACTGCTAGCTGACACCGGGAGCTCAGACCTCTTGCTGCGACTCCAGCTGCCACATGCCCCTACTCTGCTGCGACCTGTGCCTTCGCCTCATGAATTTAGGCCTCTAACACTCCTCTGTGCACGTCCTGGCACTTCTCTGCCTGACATACTTTTAGCTTCACTATGCTTAAAACAGTATTTGTCTTGAACACCAGCAGGTATGTACTATTGACTATCCTTTCACAGTGTCTAGGCCCTTGACATATTAACAGGTACAAAATAGTACACTACTTAGATATAGGTATGTGGTGTGCACATTCACTGTGTGAATCTACAATAAATTTCATCTTGCATCGTGCTTTTGTGCTGGACATTGCTCTATTTTTAAAAATGTATTTGAGTACAACATCAGCGGGTGAATACTTTTGCCTGGACTTTAACAGTATCTAGGCCCTTGACAGATTGATAGGTACAAAATAGTACACTAATTAGATGTAAGTATGTGGTATGCGCTACAGTGCGCTTAAAAATATACATAGTTTTGCACAACACCAGCAGTACATAGTCACTGTGTAATAAACCCAAAATTGCACTCTCTCACAGACTATTAGGAATGGACTGCTGGGTATTATACGGTCTACAGACTAGTATAACCAGAAGATGATTTGTTGTGGAACAAAGAGGGCAGAAAAATGTGCTACAGTACGCTTAAAAAAAACCTATTTTTGCACAACACCAGCAGAACACAACAGTGCTGCAGCACAAAAAAGCTGTGCACTAAACACGAAATTGCACTCTGTCAAGGACTATTAGGAATGGACTGCTGGGTATTATACCCTCTACAGACTAATATAACCAGCAGATGATTTGCTGTGGAACAAAGACACTGAATTGCGCTGAACAATTCTTCCTGCCTCCTCTGCTAAGGTTTATGAAGTTGATGCAGCTTGTTGAAATGTATGAGACAACACACAGCTCTCTGCCCCTCTCTGTAATACAATGCTGAAGAAAGTGACTGGGAGGTTAATGGCCGCAGTAAAAATATTTTTCTGTGAAAAAAGCTCTGCTCTCCGTCCACCAGAACGCTGACGTGACTATGAGGTGAAACGCTGCTGGAAAAAGCTTCTCTGTGTAACACACACAGGCTGTCTGTCCTGTCTCTGCGCTGAAAGGAGGAAGTAAATGGTCAAAATATGGCTGCCGATTATATAGGGCTGTGACATCACAGGGGTAGCTGGCTGCTGATAGGCTGCATCCTGCATTCAGGGTCCTCCCACCTGCCCGCCTTCCCAGAGTTCCTTGCCCCATGTCCTCACATGTGGATCCGCCATTTTAGATGCCCTGGAGCCTGGACTGCAGTAAATGGAGTTTAATAAAGAGATTTGCACAATAAAATCACGGCGATATTAGCATTCGTTGCGAATCAAATTTTCCGTGAAATTCATTACTAATTTGGATTACTAATTTGGATTAGCTTCGATTCGCTCATCTCTAATCATCACCATCATTCATCACCACCACCACCATCATCACCACCATCATCATCACCACCACCATCATCATCACCACCACCATCATCATCACCAACACCACCATCATCATCACCACCACCATCATCATCACCAACACCACCATCATCATCACCACCCCCATCATCATCATCACAACCCCCACCATCATCATCACCACCCCCATCATCATCACCAACACCACCATCATCATCACCACCCCCATCATCATCATCACCACCCCCATCATCATCATCACCACCCCCATCATCATCATCACCACCCCCATCATCATCACCAACACCACCATCATCATCACCACCACCATCATCATCACCAACACCATCATCATCACCAACACCACCATCATCATCACCACCACCATCATCACCACCATCATCATCACCACCACCATCATCATCACCAACACCACCATCATCATCACCACCCCCATCATCATCATCACCACCCCCACCATCATCATCACCACCCCATCATCATCACCAACACCACCATCATCATCACCACCCCCATCATCATCATCACCACCCCCATCATCATCACCAACACCATCCCCATCATCACCACCCCCATCATCATCATCACCACCCCCATCATCATCATCACCACCCCCATCATCATCACCAACACCACCATCATCATCACCAACACCACCATCATCATCACCACCCCCATCATCATCATCACCACCCCATCATCATCATCACCACCCCCATCATCATCACCAACACCATCCCCATCATCATCATCACCACCCCCATCATCATCACCAACACCATCATCACCACCATCATCACCATCACTATAATCATCACCATCATTCATCACCACCATCATAACCACCACCATCATCATCACCATAATCATCATCACCACCACCACCATCATCATCACCACCACCATCATCATCACCACCACCACCATCATCATCATGATCACTACCATCATCATCATCACCACCCCCATCATCATCACCACCCCCATCATCATCAACACCCCCATCATCATCACCACCACCACCACCACCACCATCACCACCACCACCATCATCACCACCACCACCATCATCTCCATCATCACCACCATCATAACCATCATCACCACCATCACCATAACCATCATCATCGTCATCACCATCATCATCATCATCATCACCCTCATCATCACTCTCTTCATCATCATCACCATCACCACCATCATTCTCCCCACCATCATCACCATCACCATTCATCATCACCATTCATCACCACCATTCATCACCACCACCATCATCACCACCACCACCATCATCACCATCACCATAATCATCATCACCATAATCACCATCATTATCACCACCATCACCATCATCATAACCATCATCATCATCACCATCATCATCATCATAAATCATCATCATCACCCTCATCATCACCATTATCATCGCCATCATCATCACCACCCTCATCATCACCACCCTCATCATCACCATCATCGTCACCATCATCATCACCATCACCCTCATCATCACCGTCATCATCACCATCACCATCATCATCACTCTCTTCATCATCATCATCACCCTCTTCATCACCACCATCATCACCTCCATCATCACCACCATCATCATCACCACCATCATCATCACCACCACCATCATCACCACCACCATCACCACCACCATCACCACCACCATCACCACCACCATCATCTCCACCACCACCATCACCACTACCACCACCACCACCATCATCATCATCGCCACCATCATCACCACCATCATCATCATCATCACCACCATCAACACCATCATCATCACCACCACCACCATCATCACCATCACCCCCATCATCACCATCTCCATCATCACCATCGCCACCATCATCATCACCACCATCATCATCATCACCACCATCATCACCACCATCATCATCACCAACACCATCATCACCAACACCATCATCACCAACACCATCATCATCACCACCACCATAATCATCAAAATGATCATCCTCCATTCATCTATCCCATTCCATCATTCACATTGTGGAAATCATACATCAGACCAAAAGAAATCATTATTTTATTGTAAAAACTAAATTCATCAGATACAATAAAAAAAGAAGAAGATTCCTGAATCCTGAAGATGAATCTTCTGTAGATCACATGTCCGGATCACTGATCTCTGGGATCTCATTTTCTAGAGAGAACAAAATCATCATCATAATTTATACACATGATTACTGACAGGATCCACATATATACACACAGAGCCCCGCTTGTCCTCAGTGTACAGAGCCCCGCTTGTCCTCAGTGTACAGAGCCCCGCTTGTCCTCAGTGTACAGAGCCCCGCTTGTCCTCAGTGTACAGAACCCTGCTTGTCCTCAGTGTACAGAGCCCTGCTTGTCCTCAGTGTACAGAGCCCCGCTTGTCCTCAGTGTACAGAGCCCCGCTTGTCCTCAGTGTACAGAACCCTGCTTGTCCTCAGTGTACAGAGCCCTGCTTGTCCTCAGTGTACAGAGCCCCGCTTGTCCTCAGTGTACAGAGCTCTGCTTGTCCTCACTGTACAGAGCCCTTCTTGTCCTCACTGTACAGAGCCCCGCTTGTCCTCAGTGTACAGAGCCCCGCATGTCCTCAGTGTACAGAGCCCCGCTTGTTCTCAGTGTACAGAGCCCCGCTTGTCCTCAGTGTATAGAGCCCCGCTTTTCCTCAGTGTACAGAGCCCCGCTTGTCCTTAGTGTACAGAGCCCCGCTTGTCCTCAGTGTACAGAGCCCCGCTTGTCCTCAGTGTACAGAGCCCCGCTTGTCCTCAGTGTACAGAGCTCTGATTGTGCTCAGTGTACAGAGCCCTGCTTGTCCTCAGTGCACAGAGCACTATTTGTCCTCAGTGTACATAGCCCTACTTGTCCTTAGTGTACAGAGCCCCGATTGTCCTCAGTGTATAGAACCCCGCTTGTCCTCACTGTACAGAGCCCTGCTTGTCCTCACTGTACAGAGCCCCGCTTGTCCTCAGTGTACAGAGCCCCGCTTGTCCTCAGTGTACAGAGCCCCGCTTGTCCTCAGTGTACAGAGCCCTGCTTGTCCTCAGTGTACAGAGCCCTGCTTGTCCTCAGTGTACAGAGCCCTGCTTGTCCCGCCATCACTTCCTGTTTTTGGACTCCTCACAGAGACACCAGGCAATAGCTGCAGGAATCAAAACACACACATTTTTTTTTACCTACGTATATTACAAATATAGATGAAATTGTATATTCTACATTATATAAAAAGTTTTTGCTTATGACAGGTCACTTTAATCCAAGTCAACCAATTAAGGACTCAGCGTTTTTCCATTTTTGAATTTTAACCCCTTAAGGACCAAGGACATACAGGTACGTCCTTGGTCCTGCTCCCGTGATATAACGCGGGGTTACACGGTAACCCCGCATCATATCACGGCGGGCCCAGCGTCATAGTGAAGCCGAGACCCGCCGCTAATAGCGCGCAGCGCCGATCGCGGCGCCGCGCGCTATTAACCCTTTAGCCGCGCGCTCAGAGCCGAGCCGCGCGGCTAAAAGTGAAAGTAAAAGCTGCCGGTTAACTCAGTGGGCTGTTCGGGATAGCCGCGGCACCGGAACAGCTTACAGGACAACGGGAGGGCCCCTACCTGCCTCCTCGCTGTCCGATCGCCGAATGACTGCTCAGTGCCTGAGATCCAGGCATGAGCAGTCATGCGGCAGAATCATCGATCACTGGTTTCCTATGAGAAACCAGTGATCAATGATAAAGATTAGTGTGTGCAGTGTTATCGGTCCCTATGGGATAACAATGATCAGTGTGTGCAGTGTTATAGGTCCCTATGGGATAACAATGATCAGTGTGTGCAATGTTATAGGTCCCTATGGGATAACAATGATCAGTATAAGAGATCAGTGTGTGCAGTGTTATAGGTCCCTATGGGATAACAATGATCAGTATAAGAGATCAGTGTGTGCAGTGTTATAGGTCCCTATGGGATAACAATGATCAGTATAAGAGATCAGTGTGTGCAGTGTTATAGGTCCCTATGGGATAACAATGATCAGTATAAGAGATCAGTGTGTGCAGTGTTATAGTCCCTATGGGATAACAATGATCAGTATAAGAGATCAGTGTGTGCAGTGTTATAGGTCCCTATGGGATAACAATGATCAGTATAAGAGATCAGTGTGTGCAGTGTTATAGGTCCCTATGGGATAACAATGATCAGTATAAGAGATCAGTGTGTGCAGTGTTATAGGTCCCTATGGGATAACAATGATCAGTATAAGAGATCAGTGTGTGCAGTGTTATAGTCTCCTATGGGATGACAATGATCAGTATAAGAGATCAGTGTGTGCAGTTTTATAGTCTCCTATGGGATAACAATGATCAGTATAAGAGATCAGTGTGTGCAGTGTTATAGGTCCCTATGGGATAACAATGATCAGTATAAGAGATCAGTGTGTGCAGTGTTATAGGTCCCTATGGGGCTATAACACTGCAAAAAAAAAGTGAAAAAAAAAAAGCGAATAAAGATCATTTAACCCCTCCCCTATTAAAAGTTTGAATCACCCCCCTTTTCCCATAAGAAAAAAAAACACAGTGTAAATAAAAATAAACATATGTGGTATCACCGCGTGCGGAAATGTCCGAATTATAAAAATATATTGTTAATTAAACCGCTCGGTCAATTGCGTACGCGCAAAAAAATTCCAAAGTCCAAAATAGTGCATTTTTGGTCACTTTTTATATCATTTAAAAATGAATAAAAAGCGATCAATAAGTCCTATCAATGCAAAAACCTTTAAAACCGTTAAAAACTTCAGATCACGGCGCAAAAAATGAGCCCTCATACCGCCCCATACACGGAAAAATAAAAAAGTTATAGGGGTCAGAAGATGAGAATTTTAAACGTATGAATTTTCCTGCATGTAGTTATGATTTTTTCCAGAAGTGCGATAAAATCACCTATATAAGTAGGGGATCATTTTAATCGTATGGACCTACAGAATAACGATAAGGTGTCATTTTTACCGAAAAAAGTACTGTGTAGAAACGGAAGCCCCCAAAAGTTACAAAACAGCGTTTTTTTTTTCAATTTTGTCGCACAATGATTTTTTTTCCGTTTCACCGTAGATTTTTTGGGCAAAATGACTGACGTCATTACAAAGTAGAATTGGTGGCGCAAAAAATTAGCATCATATGGATTTTTAGGTGCAAAATTTAAAGAGATATGATTTAGGAGCAAAAAACGAAAATGCAAAAACGGAAAAAACCCGGTCCTTAAGGGGTTAATTTTTTCCTCATCGCTTTTCAAAAATCATAACGCTTTAAATTTTGCACAATTCCAAACTCATGGAGTCATTTTAAAACACATAATTTTATTATATCATAAAAAATACAAGATAAAAGAGCACATTACCTTTGTGTATATTTTTAGCTCTATTATATTAGCACTTTTTAAATAAACCTTTATCACTATATATATATATATATATGTCTATATACACAGCTAGATACACATTTTTGTACACACATATCTGATACAGTATAATTCATTCACTTCTACACGTATACAATTCATATTTATATTTATTTGTATTCGTTTTTTATTAACTTTTTCATGAATTGTATAACATTAATTTCTATTATTAATTTTTATTAGCAATTCATTATATACACAAATAATCAGGGGTGTCTTGATTTTCTATTCATTTCAATTATAATCACTTATGTATTCACATTAATTCACTATTTTTTATTTTCACATTCACCATTTAGTCACTATACAAAATGTCTATATTTATAGATATATGGAATTATTAGATATATGAAATTCTGTAATATAAAATTTCCAGAATTATAATTTAAAAAAAGTCCCTAAAAAGTTCATCTAATGCCATACTATTAATTTCATATATTAGTTTATTTAGCCACTATTCTCATCTGTATGTAAACAATATCCGATATAACAACATATTGAGTTTATGTAAGAATTGATTTTTGTGGGTAAATAGAAGCCCATATGAATATATAATCCTGTTATAATATATGTAAGATGTTTTATAATTGATTATGCGCTAAGTCCCGCTCTCATCCTAGTGCGCATGCGCCGATCCCCGGCTCCGGAGGCTTCCGTGCGCGCATCATGTACTGCACCTCACGTGACTGGTCATGTGACTGGTGCAGTGACTCGCGGCCCGGAAGTTCGGTTGGCGGCTCGCGTGCATGCGCCATCACAGGATGGGACCGGGAAACTTACTGCGCAGGTGGGATATAACATTATGCATACGATGAAGGGAGTTTTCTGATTGGCGGTTGTTTTATGCACTTTGTCTGCCCCATCTTTGTAAATGTTGCACTTTATTTTGTAATAGTACCAGTTTAGCAGGTTGTGACGCCCTAGTTCCTTCCAGTTCCTCCCCTGTGGGAGTCTCTGTTCCCCCATGCTTGTATTTTTTATGATATACCGTATTTTTCGTCCTATAGGACGCATCGGCGTATAAGACGCACCCAATTTACAGGTGCAAAATCTAAAAAAATTAAGATTTTGAACCCAATAGTGGTCTTCAACCTGCGGACCTCCAGATGTTGCAAAACTACAACTCCCAGCATGCCCGGACAGCCAACGGCTGTCCGGGCATGCTGGGAGTTGTAGTTTTGCAACATCTGGAGGTCCGCAGATTGAAGACCACTGCATAGGAGGTAATACTCATGTGTCCCCGCCGCTCCGGACCCGTCACCGCTGCCCTGGATGTCGCTCCATCGCTGTCGCCGTCGCTCCGGAACGTCTCTGCTGCCGGCCGGGTATCCTCGCTCTCCGTCGCCGCCATCACATCGTTACGCACGTACGCGACGACGTGATGACGAGGAAGGAGAGCGCCGGCCATACAGGGGATCCCTGAACGGAGATGACACCAAGGAGGCAGGTAAGGTCCCTCCCGGTGTCCTGTAAGCACTAACCGCGGTGAAATCGCGGCGGTCCCGAATAGCCCGACTGAACAGCTGGGTTAGTGTCACTTTCCCTTCAGACGCAGCGGTCAGCTTTGATTGCCGCGTCTGAAGGGTTAATACAGGGCATCACCGCGATCGGTGATGTCCTGTATTAGCCGCGGGTCCCGGCCGTTGATGGCCGCAGGGACCGCCACGATAGGGGTGTATTCGCTGTATAAGACGCACCGACTTTTCCCCCGCAGTTTTGGGGAAGAAAAAGTGCGTCTTATACGGCGAAAAATACGGTAATAAAATGATGTGTTTTAAAATGTCTCCCTGAGTTTGGAATTGTTTCTACGTAGTCGGGGTTCATATATGAAGCCCTTATGGTTGGATGGACGCCTCTTATTTTATGAGAAATATTGAGTCTGTGTTGACCTGTGATCTCCTTAGAATTTGGAAGGTTGCTATCCAATATTTTCATTGCTATTCATTTTGCGCGTTTTAAATTTTGCACATAAAATTCCATGTGATGGTTTATTTTTTGCGCCACTTATTCTACATTGCAGGGACATCAGTCCTTTTAAAAAAATATCCACGGCGAAACGGAAAAAAAATTCAATGTGCGACAAAATTGAAGAAAAAATTTCATTTTGTAACTTTTGGGGGCTTCCGTTTCTACGTAGTACATTTTTTCGGTAAAAATGACACCTTATCTTTATTCTGTAGGTCCATACGGTTATAATGATTCCCGACTTATATAGGTGATTTTGTCGTACTTGTGGAAAAAATCATAACTACATGCAGGAAAATTTATACATTTAAAATTGTCATCTTCTGACCCCTAGAACTTTTTTGTTTTTCCGTGTATGGGGAGGTATGATGGATCATTTTTTGCACCATGTTCTGAATTTTTATCGGTACCATTTTTGCATTGATCGGACTTATTGATCGCTTTTTATTCATTTTTGTTTTGATATAAAAAGTGACCAAAAATACGCTATTTTGGACTTTGGTTTAATTAATGATATATTTTTATAGTTCGGACATTTCCGCAGGCGGCGATACCAAATATGTTCATTTTTATTTTTATTTACACAGGTTTTTTTGTTTTTTTAATGGAAAAGGGGGATGATTCAAACTTTTATTAGGGAAGGGGTTAAATGACCTTTGTTAACTTTTTTTTTCACTTTTTTTTTTCAGTGTTATAGGTCCCATAGGAGACTATAACACTGCGCACACTGATCTCTTATACTGATCATTGTTATCCTATAGGGACCTATAACACTGCACACACTGATCTCTTATACTGATCATTGTTATCCCATAGGGACCTATAACACTGCACACACTGATCTCTTATACTGATCATTGTTATCCCATAGGGGACTATAACACTGCCCACACTGATCTCTTAAACTGATCCTTGTTATCCCATAGGGGGCTATAACACTGCACACAATGATCATTGTTATCCAATAGGACACTATAACACTGCACACACTGATCTCTTACAATGATCATTGTTATCCAATAGGAGATTATAACACTGCACACACTGATCTCTTACACTGATCATTGTTATCCCATAGGGGACTATAACACTGCCCACACTGATCTCTTACACTGATCCTTGTTATCCCATAGGGGGCTATAACACTGCACACACTGATCATTGTTATCCAATAGGACACTATAACACTGCACACACTGATCTCTTTCAATGATCATTGTTATCCAATATGAGACTATAACACTGCACACACTGATCTCTTACACTGATCATTGTTATCTCATAGGAGACTATAAAACTATGCACACTGATCTCTTATACTGATCATTGTTATCCCATATGGACCTATAACACTGCACACACTGATCTCTTATACTGATCATTATTATCCCATAGGGACCTATAACACTGCACACACTGATCTCTTATACTGATCATTGTTATCCCATATGGACCTATAACACTGCACACACTGATCTCTTACACTGATCATTGTTATCCCATAGGAGACTATAAAACTATGCACACTGATCTCTTATACTGATCATTGTTATCCCATATGGACCTATAACACTGCACACACTGATCTTTCACCCTGATCCCTGCAAAGCCATAGCTTTGCATGGATCATTGTTCTAGGGGCTCGATTGCTTAAGCTGTAGCTCAGGCTTAGAGCAATGAAACGCCGATCGGACGCGACGGAGACAGGTGAGGGGACCTCCGCTCGCGTCCTAGCTGATCGGGACATTGCAATTTTATCGCAATTGTCCCAATCAGCCCTACTGAGCTGCCGGGAAGCTTTTACTTTAGTTTTGGACATGGCAATCAACTTTGATCGCCGCGTCCGAAGGGTTAATAGCGTGCGGCACAACGATCTGTGCTGCGCACAATTAGCCTAGGGTCCCGGCTAACATTAGCAGCCGGGACCGACCCAGTGACCCCGATTTAATCACCGGGACCAGGCTCAGGGCGTACAGGTACACCCTGTGTCCTTAAGAGGTTAAGTCATTACTGGTGCACTATAACTACAAGTTCCATAGTGCCCAGTGATCTAAAGTGAACTATTTCTGCAATTTTATCCCAATTTTTGCACTACCAATGTTTGCTGTTATACTGCATTGTCTGTAACATCTGCCTGCAAGAACGTTCAGTTAAGAGCATTTGCCGTGTCCCTGCATCTGTGGTCTTTTTTGTGCTTGGCCCAGGAAGCTACATATCCTTGGAGTGTGAACGTTAACACTACCCTGGCATCACAAACTCTATTTCAGTCCCAACACCCTTTCTATTCACGCCACCCTATTAGCCCCCACAACTTCTAACAGGATGCTCATATACAGACCATGAACCTACCTGCCCACGAATATTTCTAATAAATCTGGTGGATTTCCTAAAAGATAAGAGAGAGAAGGAAATGATGAGATTATACGGAAGATAAAATGATACCAGAGACTATAACAGAAAGTATAAAGTCTCTACAGTCCTGTCTGCTCCTCAACCTACTGACTGATCTATTGGATGATGATGTCACAGGGGGGGCAGTGATGTCACACAGGGTATGAGGCAGATCAGTCAGTGATTGGATGATGTCACAGGTCAGGGCAATGATGTCACACAGGGTACGAGGCAGATCAGTCAGTGATTGGATGATGATGTCACAGGTCGGGGCAGTGATGTCACACAGGGTATGAGGCAGGTCAGTCAGTGATTGGATGATGATGTCACAGGTCGGGGCAGTGATGTCACACAGGGTACGAAGCAGATCAGTCAGTGATTGGATGATGATGTCAAAGGTCGGGGCAGTGATGTCACACAGGGTATGAGGCAGATCAGTCTGTGATTGGATGATGATGTCACAGGCAGGGCCGGATCATCATTGGCACTCATGGAGCGCCTGCTCCGGGCCCCAGGCCCACAGGGGGCCCCCGTCACATTCTGGACATCCCGGTGTCCCGAAAAATCTTTTCAGGACTCTGCGGCGGCCCCCGCTTTAACTTTAAAAACGCAGGGGCCGCCGGTAGATAGCGCATGCAGGGACGTCACTGACATCCCGTGCGTGCACCCATTAGAGAAAAGCGGAGCAGTGAGGAGGACGCGCGTGCATGGTAGGTGACCGGCGGCCTATCATCTTCAATGTTCCTACCTCCGCTCCTACGGTCCCGAGACCTATTGCTATGGACCATAGGCCATAGTAACAGATCGTGACCCCGCTCCCCGGGGTCCCCGGACTGGAGAAGTGGTGGTCGGAATACTGAGGCAAACAGGCATATAGCCTCCAGCCATACATTGTATATGGCTGAAGGCTGTATGTCTGTGTGGGAACTGTACTGCACCTAATGTGGGGGAACTATACTGCACCTAATGTGGGGAACTGTACTGCACCTAATGTGGGGAACTGTACTGCACCTAATGTGGGGGATCTATACTGTACCTAATGTGGGGGAACTATACTGCACCTAATGTGGGGGAACTGTACTGCACCCAATGTGGGGGAACTGTACTGCACTTAATGTGGGGGAACTATACTGCACCTAATGTGGGGGGAACTGTACTGTACCTAATGTGGGGGACTGCACCAAATGTGGGGGGAACTATACTGTACCTATTGTGGGGGAACTATACTGCACCTAATGTGGGGAACTATACTGTACCTAATGTGGGGGAACTGTACTGCACCTTATGTGGGGGAACTGTACTGCACCTTATGTGGGGGAACTATACTGCACCTAATGTGGGGAACTATACTGCACCTAATGTGGGGGAACTGTACTGCCAACCTTATGTGGGGGAACTATACTGCCAACCTAATTCGGGGGAACTGTACTGCTAACCTAATGTGGGGGATCGGTACTGCCAACCTAATGTGGGGGAACTATACTGCCAACCTAATGTGGGGGAACTATACTGCCAACCTAATGTGGGGGATCGGTACTGCTAACCTAATGTGGGGGATCTGTACTGCCAACCTAATGTGGGGGGACTGTACTGCCAACCTAATGTGGGGAACTATACTGCACCTAATGTGGGGGAACTGTACTGCCAACCTTATGTGGGGGAACTATACTGCCAACCTAATTCGGGGGAACTGTACTGCTAACCTAATGTGGGGGATCGGTACTGCCAACCTAATGTGGGGGAACTATACTGCCAACCTAATGTGGGGGAACTATACTGCCAACCTAATGTGGGGGGAACTGTACTGCTAACCTAATGTGGGGGATCTGTACTGCCAACCTAATGTGGGGGGACTGTACTGCCAACCTAATGTGGGGGGACTGTACTGCACACCTAATGTGGGGGAACTGTACTGCATACCTAATGTGGGGGAACTGTACTGCCAACCTAATGTGGGGGAACTGTACTGCACACCTAATGTGGGGGATCTGTACTGCCAACCTAATGTGGGGGAACTGTACTGCACACCTAATGTGCAGGGACTGTACTGCCAGCAAATAAAATGGGGGAGCTGGAGGCCTTGATACTGGAGGAACATATTGATATAGTTGGGGTCACTGAGACATGGCTGGTGATATAGTTGGGGTCACTGAGACATGGCTGGTGTTATAGTTGGGGTCACTGAGACATGGCTGGTGATATAGTTGGGGTCACTGATACATGGCTGGTGATATAGTTGGGGTCACTGAGACATGGCTGGTGATATAGTTGGGGTCACTGAGACATGGCTGGTGATATAGTTGGGGTCACTGAGACATGGCTGGTGATATAGTTGGGGTCACTGAGACATGGCTGGTGATATAGTTGGGGTCACTGAGACATGGCTGGTGATATAGTTGGGGTCACTGAGACATGGCTGGTGATATAGTTGGGGTCACTGAGACATCGCTGGTTATATATTTGGGGTCACTGAGACATGGCTGGTGATATATTTGGGGTCACTGAGACATGGCTGGTGATATAGTTGTGGTCACTGAGACATGGCTGGTGATATAGTTGGTGTCACTGAGACATGGCTGGTGATATAGTTGGGGTCACTGAGACATGGCTGGTGATATAGTTGGGGTCACTGAGACATGGCTAGGGATATAGATGGGGTCACTGAGACATGGCTGGTGATATAGTTGGGGTCACTGAGACATGGCTGGTGATATAGTTGGGGTCACTGAGACATGGCAGGTGATATAGTTGGGGTCACTGAGACATGGCTGGTGATATAGTTGGGGTCACTGAGACATGGCGGGACTCCTCACATGCCTGGGCCGTTAATCTGGAGGGGTTTACATTGTTTTGCAAAGATAGAATGAACAGAAAAGGTGGTGGAGTCTGTCTGTATGTAAGAAGTGGTATGAAAGTCAGTGTGAACGATGCCATAGTGTGTGATGATTCTGAGGAGGTGGAATCACTGTGGGTAGAATTACAAAAGGAGGGAAATACTGAAAAAATAATATTTGGGGTAATCTACAGACCCCCTAATATCACTGAAGAGATAGAAGGTCGGCTTCATAAACAAATAGAGAGGGCCGTCCGGGCAGGTACAGTGGTAATAATGGGAGATTTTAACTATCCAGATATAGATTGGGGTCCGGGGTTGGCTAAAACTACAAAGGGGAGAAAATTCCTAAATTTATTGCAGGATAATTTTATGGGCCAGTTTGTGGAGGACCCAACAAGAAGTGATGCCTTGTGGGATCTGATCATTTCCAACAACATAGAGCTGGTTGGTAATGTAACTGTGCGGGAAAACCTTGGGAATAGCGACCACAATATAGTTACTTTTCACTTAAAATGTAGAAAACAAAGACAGACGGGGAAAGCAAAAACATATAACTTTAAAAAGGCAAATTTCCCTGGGCTGAGATCTGCACTACAGGACATAGACTGGGGGGAGGTGTTCTCAAATACTGATACAGAAGGTAAATGGGACATCTTTAAATCAACTCTAAATAACTATACAGCTAAATATATACCAAAGGGGAACAAATATAAACGATTAAAACTAAATCCTACATGGCTGACAAATGAGGTTAAAAGAGCAATAAACAACAAAAAAATAGCCTTCAAAAAATACAAATCTGATGGGTCAGCGATAACATTTAAACAGTACAAAGAGCTTAATAAAATCTGTAAAAATGTAATAAAAACAGCAAAAATTCTAAATGAGAGACAGGTGGCCAAAGAAAGCAAAACTAATCCTAAATATTTTTTTACATACATAAATACAAAAAAAAAACAAGGACAGAGCATGTAGGACCCCTTAATAATGATAATGGTGAGGTTGTCACGGGCGATCAAGAGAAGACGGAGCTACTGAATGGGTTCTTTAGTTCTGTATATACTAGGGAAGAAGGAGGAGCTGACATTGGGAAGGTCAGTGCTGGTAACACATCATGAACAGGTCAGTGCTGGTAACACATCATGTACAGGTCAGTGCAGGTAACACATCATGTACAGGTCAGTGCAGGTAACACATCATGTACAGGTCAGTACTGGTAACACATCATGTACAGGTCAGTGCTGGTAACACATCATGTACAGGTCAGTGCTGGTAACACATCATGTACAGGTCAGTGCTGGTAACACATCATGTACAGGTCAGTGCTGGTAACACATCATGTACAGGTCAGTGCTGGTAACACATCATGTACAGGTCAGTGCTGGTAACACATCATGTACAGGTCAGTGCTGGTAACACATCATGTACAGGTCAGTGCTGGTAACACATCATGTACAGGTCAGTGCTGGTAACACATCATGTACAGGTCAGTGCTGGTAACACATCATGTACAGGTCAGTGCTGGTAACACATCATGTACAGGTCAGTGCTGGTAACACATCATGTAATGTACTGAACTGGCTTAATGTAGAGATGGTACAAGGTAAGTTAAGTAAAGTAAATGTAAGCAAATCTCCAGGACCGGATGGACTACACCCAAGAGTTCTTAGAGAGGTAAGTTCAGTAATATCTGTACCCCTGTTCATGATATTTAGAGATTCACTGGTGTCTGGTATTGTGCCAAGGGACTGGCGCAAGGCTAATGTGGTGCCAATCTTCGAAAAGGGCTCTAGGTCTTCCCCAGGAAACTATAGACCGGTAAGTTTAACGTGCATTGTGGGTAAATTGTTTGAAGGACTTATAAGGGATTACATACAGGAATACATAGGGGATAATTGTATTATAAGTGATAACCAGCATGGGTTTACTAAGGATAGAAGTTGTCACCAATCTAATCTGCTTTTATGAAGAGGTGAGTAGAAGCCATGACAGAGGAATGGCTGTGGATATAGAGGGGGGGCTGTGTATATAGAGGGGGGGCTGTGTATATAGAGGGGGGGCTGTGTATATATAGAGGGGGGCTGTGTATATAGAGGGGGGCTGTGTATATAGAGGGGGGATCTGTATATAGAGGGGGGGCTCTGTATATAGAGGGGGGGCTCTGTATATAGAGGGGGGGCTCTGTATATAGAGGGGGGCTGTGGATATAGAGGGGCGCTGTGAATATAGAGGGGGGCGGTGTATATAGAGGGGGCTGTGTATATAGAGGGGGGGCGGTGTATATAGAGGGGGGGCTGTGTATATAGAGGGGGGCTGTGGATATAGAGGGGGGGCTGTGGATATAGAGGGGGGGGCTGTGGATATAGAGGGGGGGGGGCTGTGTATATAGAGGGGGGCTGTGTATATAGAGGGGGGGCTGTGTATATAGAGGGGGGCTGTGTATATAGAGGGGGGTCTGTGTATATATAGAGGGGGGCTGTGTATATAGAGGGGGGCTCTGTATATAGAGGGGGGCTCTGTATATAGAGGGGGGCTCTGTATATAAAGGGGGCTGTGGATATAGAGGGGCGCTGTGAATATAGAGGGGGGCGGTGTATATAGAGGGGGGCGGTGTATATAGAGGGGGGCGGTGTATATAGAGGGGGACAGTGTATATAGAGGGGGGCGGTGTATATAGATGGGGCTGTGTATATAGAGGGGGGTGGTGTATATAGAGGGGGGGCTGTGTATATAGAGGGGGACGGTGTATATAGAGGGGGGCGGTGTATATAGATGGGGCTGTGTATATAGAGGGGGGCTGTGTATATAGAGGGGGGCTGTGTATATAGAGGGGGGGCTGTTTATATAGAGGGGGGGCTGTGTATATAGAGGGGGGCTGTGTATATAGAGGGGGGGCTGTGTATATATAGAGGGGGGGCTCTGTATATAGAGGGGGGCTGTGGATATAGAGGGGCGCTGTGAATATAGAGGGGGCGGTGTATATAGAGGGGGGCGGTGTATATAGAGGGGGGCGGTGTATATAGAGGGGGGCTGTGTATATAGAGGGGGGGCTGTGTATATAGATGGGGGCTTTGTATATAGAGGGGGGCTCTGTATATAGAGGGGGGGCTGTGTATATAGAGGGGGGCTGTGTATATAGAGGGGGGCTGTGTATATAGAGGGGGGGCTGTGAATATAGAGGGGGGGCTGTGTATATATAGAGGGGGCTGTGTATATATAGAGGGGGTCTGTGTATATAGAGGGGGGCTGTGAATATATAGAGGGGGCTGTGTATATATAGAGGATGGTAATAACAGCTCTGTTTCTATCTTTGCAGATGACACCAAGCTTTGTAGCACGGTACAGTCTATAGAGGATGTGTACATAGTGGGGGGCTGTGTATATAGAGGGGGGCTGTGTATATAGAGTATAGAGGATGTGTATAGGTTACAAGATGACTTGGATAGACTAAGTGTCTGGGCATCTACTTGGCAAATGAGGTTCAATGTGGATAAATGTAAAGTTCTGCATCTGGGCACTAATAACCTGCAGCGTCGTATGTCTTAGGGGGGCTGTGTATATAGAGGGGGGCTGTGTATATAGAGGGGGGCTGTGTATATAGAGGGGGGCTGTGTATATAGAGGGGGGCTGTGTATATAGAGTATAGAGGATGTGTATAGGTTACAAGATGACTTGGATAGACTAAGTGTCTGGGCATCTACTTGGCAAATGAGGTTCAATGTGGATAAATGTAAAGTTCTGCATCTGGGTACTAATAACCTGCAGCGTCGTTTAGTCTTAAGGGGCGACACGCCTTCTTTACCATGAGAACTGTGAATTTATGGAACAGTCTACCTCAGGAACTGGTCACAGCAGGAAAAATTAACAGCTTTAAAACAGGATTAGATACATTCCTGGAAAAAATAACATTAATGCTTATGAAGAAATATAAAATCCCATCCCTTCCCCAAAATCGCGCCGCACCCCTACCCTTCAATTCCCTGGTTGAACTTGATGGACATATGTCTTTTTTCGACCGTACTAACTATGTAACTATGTAACCTAATGTGGGGGAACTGTACTGCCAACCTAATGTGGAGGAACTATACTGCCAACCTAATGTGGGGGAACTATCTAATGTGGGGGGAACTGTACTGCCAACCTAATGTGGGGGAACTATCTAATGTGGGGGGAACTATACTGCCAACCTCATGTGGGGGAACTATACTGCCAACCTAATGTGCGGGGACTGTACTGCCAACCTAATGTGCGGGAACTATACTGACAACCTAATGTGGGGGAACTATACTGCCAACCTAATGTGGGGTAACTATACTGCCAACCTAATGTGCGGGAACTATACTGCCAACCTAATGTGGGGGGAACTATACTGCCAACCTAATGTGGCGGAACTATACTGCCAACCCAATGTGGGGGAACTATACTGCCAACCTAATGTGGGGGAACTGTACTGCCATCCTAATGTGGGGGAACTATACTGCCAACCTAATGTGGGGGAACTATACTGCCAACCTAATGTGGGGGAACTATACTGCCAACCTAATGTGGGGGAGCTATACTGCCAACCTAATGTGGGGGAGCTATACTGACAACCTAATGTGGGGGAACTATACTGCCAACCTAATGTGGGGGAACTATACTGCCAACCTAATGTGGGGAAACTATACTGCCAATCTAATGTGGGGGAACTATACTGACAATCTAATGTGGGGGGAACTATACTGACAACCTAATGTGGGGGGACTATACTGCCAACCTAATGTGGGGGAACTATACTGCCAACCTAATGTGGGGGAACTATACTGCACCTAATGTGAGGGAACTGTACTGCACCTAATGTGAGGGAACTGTCGGGGGGGGGGGCATCATAATGAAGTGCTCCATCTTTCAGGTAGCCTTAATCTGGCCCTGGTAACAGGTCTGGGCAGTGATGTCACACGGGGTATGAGGCAGATCAGTCAGTGATTGGATGATGATCTCACAGGTCGGGGCAGTGATGTCACACAGGATATGAGGCAGATCAGTCTGTGATTGGATGATGATGTCACAGGTCGGGGCAGTGATGTCACACAGGGTATGAGGCAGATCAGTCTGTGATTGGATGATGATGTCACAGGTCGGGGCAGTGATGTCACATAGGGTATGAGGCAGATCAGTCAGTGATTGGATGATGATGTCACCGGTCGGGGCAGTGATGTCACACAGGGTATGAGGCAGATAAGTCAGTGATTGGATGATGATGTCACAGGTCAGGGCAGTGATGTCACACAGGGTATGAGGCAGATCAGTCTGTGATTGGATGATAATGTCACAGGTCGGGGCAATGATGTCACGCAGGGTATGAGGCAGATCAGTCAGTGATTGGATGTTGATGTCACAGGGGGGGAGTGATGTCATACAGGATATGAGGCAGATCAGTCAGTGATTGGATGATGATGTCAAAGGTCAGGGCAGTGATGTCACACAGGGTATGAGGCAGATCAGTCAGTGATTGGATGATGATCTCACAGGTCGGGGCAGTGATGTCACACAGGGTATGTGGCAGATCAGTCAGTGATTGGATGATGATGTCACAGGTCGGGGCAGTGATGTCACACAGGGTATGAGGCAGATCAGTCAGTGATTGGATGATGATGTCCCCGGTCGGGGCAGTGATGTCACACAGGGTATGAGGCAGATCAGTCAGTGATTGGATGATGATGTCACAGGTCGGGGCAGTGATGTCACACAGTGTATGAGGCATATCAGTCAGTGATTGGATGATGATGTCACAGGTCGGGGCAGTGATGTCACACAGGGTATGAGGCAGATCAGTCTGTGATTGGATGATTATGTCACAGGTCGGGGCAGTGATGTCACACAGGGTATGAGGCAGGTCAGTCAGTGATTGGATGATGATGTCACAGGTCGGGGCAATGATGTCACACAGGGTATGAGGCAGATCAGTCAGTAATTGGATGATGATGTCACAGGACGGGGCAGTGATGTCACACAGGGTATGTGGCAGGTCAGTCAGTGATTGGATGATGATGTCACAGGTCGGGGCAGTGATGTCACACAGGGTATGAGGCAGATCAGTCAGTGATTGGATGATGATGTCACAGGATGGGGCAGTGATGTCACACAGGGTATGAGGCAGATCAGTCTGTGATTGGATGATGATGTCACAGGACGGGGCAGTGATGTCACACAGGGTATGTGGCAGGTCAGTCAGTGATTGGATGATGATGTCACACGTCGGGGCAATGATGTCACAGTCTATATAGAAATACATTGTATGAATCTTTAGTATCCTCTTACCTTCAGAGAATGTCACTAAGGATATGATCATGAGGACTACAAGTCCCAGCACTAGGAGGTCCATCATGGTGTCTCTGGTTGTGTTCTGTGGATCTCAGATGATTCTTCTGGATGGTCGTTCAGTGTGAGATTCTTATACAGGTCACTGGGGCCCCTCAGGGTGACTGACAGGAGCCACAACCAGTTCCACCAGTGACACCAGTAATGACTGTTCTATAGAATGTAGGAAGATTCAGCAGACGTCAGTCCAGGTAAAAATCAGTAAATTCCCTTTAAATATCTTGCTGGACACTTTCCGCTCTGGATCTTTGTCACAGCAGAGGGAATATACATAACAGACAATATATATATACCTGCCCTCCTGAAGGGATTCCTCCTCCTCCCATGGATTAGATGGATCGTATCCTTGGGGAGAAGCTCGCCGGTCATTGATCTCATACAATATACAAACACGTCACCGGGGCGGACTGGCAGGTCGGGCAGTCAGGCACTACCCGAGGGCCCATGGTTGAGGGCGGCCCGCCCAGTGCAGGACTGTCTGCTTCATAAGATCAGGGAGTATACACGCTGGATATATACAGGCACGTCACCGGGGCGGACTGGCAGGATGGGCAGTCAGGCACTACCCGGGGGCCCAGGGTTAAGGGCGGCCCACTCAGTGCAGGACTGTCTGCTTCATAAGATCAGGTAGTATACACGCTGGATATATACAGACACGTCACCGGGGCGGACTGGCAGGATGGGCAGTCAGGCACTACCCCGGGGGCCCAGGGTTAAGGGCGGCCCGCTCAGTGCAGGACTGTCTACTTCATAAGATCAGGGAGTATACACGCTGGATATATACAGACACGTCACCGGGGCGGACTGGCAGGATGGGCAGTCAGGCACTACCCCGGGGGCCCAGGGTTAAGGGCGGCCCGCTCAGTGCAGAACTGTCTGCTTCATAAGATCAGGAAGTATACACGCTGGATATATACAGACACGTCACCGGGGCGGACTGGCAGGATGGGCAGTCAGGCACTACCCGGGGGCCCAGGGTTAAGGGCGGCCCGCTCAGTGCAGGACTGTCTGCTTCATAAGATCAGGGAGTATACACGCTGGATATATACAGACCTCCAGCATGCTCCCTGATCTTATAGCAGCTAATGCAGGAGTACAGCACGAAGTTCATGCCCCGGGGGCAGATAGGATGGGAGGGAGGGGGCATTATCTTACTTGGGTGCAGGAACTTCTCCCCTGCTCCAGGGATGTGCACACATAGGGTGAAACTGGGGCTTCAGCCCCGGCCCATCTAATGCTCCTGCCCTCTGCTGCCCTAACAACTTGTCAACTTACAGATCACCCTGGAACCTGGAGGCAGCGTCCAGACACAGATATACAGGAAGCCCACTTCTACAAACAGCTTCCTTGAGTGGGGCAGTTTCCATCCTAGCCCTCGTAAGAGAGGGATTCCTGTAGGCCAATACCTACGTGCCAAAAGAAATTGCTCGACTCATGAAGCATTCCAAGAATGCAAAATACTGTATGGAAAATTCATCAAGAGGGGATACCCGAAAACAGTGCTCCACAGAGCATTTGCCAGGGCACGTGATACCCCCAGACAGGAATTATTGAGGAGTTAACCAATGAATCCCATTGGTAGGACTGTACGGTGTATTGGGACATATGATGAAAACAATCATCAAGTCATACAGATATTACGCCAGTTCTGACCTATTTTGGAAGCTGATGAAGATCTGAAAGAAGTCATTGCACCGTTCCCTTCAGTCACATATAGAAGGGGCAAGAACATTCGTGAACATTTAGTTCACAGCCTATTCTATGAGAAACCTGAAGGGACTCGGTTACAATCTCCCGTGAAGGGGTCTCACCCATGTGGGAATTGTTCATTTTGTGTTTTTCTGCCGAGAACAAAGGAGTTCATTAATCCGGTGGACAACCGGAAATACATCATTCGTGATTTCATCAATTGCCAAACCAGAGGAGTGGTGTACATCGCCCAGTGTGGATGTACCAAATTATATATGGGGAAAACCACACAAGAATTAAGGAGACGTATCTCCCAACACTTGAGTACTATCCGCACTGGTGCGGATACACCACTGGCAAGACATGTGAGGGAAATACATAGAGGTGATATTCGGACCCTTAAGTTCTGGGGATCAATCAAAATGACATTAGGCCAAAGACGAGGGAACCTGGATAGGAAATTACTTCGTGAGGAGGCAAGATGGATTCAAAGACTCAAATCACTGAGCCCCAGTGGCCTGAATGAAGGTTTTACCTTCTCAGCATTTATTTGAAGAAATTACCTGCCGTATTATTCATAAGTTTGAAGGTTACTATAACAATCACACATGCCAATTGGTTGTTGTATGGGAAGTACTCGACTGCTGCGGTCCTATTTTCTTAAGTATTGGACCTTGTATCCCTATCCTAATCAATAGTGAACTAATGAGGTCATGGAGAAATTTAGGGAGTGTTGACATTAATATTGAGTTATACATTTGAATAAATAAGTTGACCTCCTTTATCAATCGGTTCGAAATCTTACCTATCTAATTGTACATACAATATCAGACGTTTTATATTTAAGTAGCTCTGACCCCTAATATCATCGCATATGACCAATTGGTTTAATAGTGTCCCTGCTATATGATGATAGCTGTGAACCATCCTTGAGCTAATCCTTAGTCCTCCAACATAGGGTCCTACAATAATTGAGATAATACTCACCGGTTGGAGGATGCCTGGATTTGGAGGTACATTCCAATATTCTGCTAAAAAGGGAAAATGAAGTTAAAATGAAGGTAGAGGGAAGAGAAGAACAGTGATTGAATTATGAGAAGGAGAAAAGGAGTAATACAATATCAATTGATAACCACTAATCTCCATGTGGATACAATAAGATACTTGCTCATATGGAATGTTGTTAAATTATACTTTTATCATGAACAACATAATTAGTGTATATCCTATAATTAACAATGCCCTGTTGACCATATCAGTATATAATAGAGCCTAACATCATCCAGATGTATTACTTTAGGGCTATTGTAAATTGTTCCCCTATAAATACCTTGCACAGTGCGCTATATATATATGATTATATCATATGTCAATATATCCAGCATATAATTTCCTATCAGTGATCATAGCAGTTCATTAAAGAATCCAAGATAATTCCAAGGATAATTCTCGCCCGCACTTTGGGGGTTTGAATAACTAAGAACTCGCGCAGGTTATACTGCGCATCTCACCCTGTTGGAAACAACAATACACGCCGGGAGGATGAGAAATTTACTAAGTGTGTGCGCAGGATATACTGCGCACCCGTACTTGAGAGATATCTGCCCATGGGAATCAGTAACCACGCATGCGCAATAACCTACGCAGAGACAGACGGTGGATACGAGTTGTAGCGCAGGGTTCACTGCGCAGACAATGGGAAATGCGATGAAGTTTTGGTGCAGGGGTCATGGTGCAGGCACGTCACAAGTCACATGACGAGGTCGCTTTCGACGCTGATCAACAACAGCGATGATAGGTTGGAACAACAGGAGTGAGATAGGATGACTGAGCAGTCAATCAAAAGATATTTGCACTGATTGGTGGAATGGGCGCTCCACCAATAAGGATGAGGTACTTCCTGCACAATGACGTCTAGATGGGAGGTGATATAAACCCCCGCATTGGCGTTTTTTGCTCATAGCCCTGTTACCTCTTGACAAAGCCGTGTGTACGGCGAAACATGTCGAGGGGGGCTAGAATTTGATTTTAAAACACAGTGGTGTCCTTTCCCTCAGTATGGCACACTGCAGGTGCATACTGCAATACTATTGAGTCCTGGCAGTACTCTTTACACTTAATAATTATGGAAAGAGAGACACCCTGATTTTTTAATCTTTTTTTGTGTGTGAATTAATATGAAACAATAAACATTTTTTCTTAATATATGGTAAATTTAGGGAATTGGTGGATCACCGCAGTGATCTTTTGGTATATTTAATGCAGGAGTACAGCACGAAGTGCATGCCCCGGGGGCAGATAGGATGGGAGGGAGGGGGCATTATCTTACTTGGGTGCAGGAACTTTTCCCCTGCTCCGGGGATGTGCACACATAGGGTGAAACTGGGGCTTCAGCCCCGGCCCATCTAATGCTCCTGCCATCTAGTGCCCTAACAACTTGTCAGGCACTTGCCTGAGCTCATCGATCCTCATCTTTTGCTGGGCTGGCTCCTCCTCCTCTGTTGGGCTGGCTCCTCCTCCTCTGTCAGGCTGGCTCCTCCTCCTCTGTTAGGCTGGCTCCTCCTCCTATGGTGGACTGGCCCCTCCTCCTCTGTTTGGCTGGCTCCTCCTCCTCTTTTGAACTTGCTCCTCCTCATCTGTTGGACTAGCTCCTCCTCCTCTGTTGGACTGGCTCTTCCTCCTCTGTTGGACTGGCTTCTCCTCCTCTGTTTAACTGGCCCCTCCCCTATTTTGAACTGGCTCCTCCTCCTATGTCTGACTGCCCCCCCCCCTTTGCTGGGCTTGCCCCTCCTCCTTTTTTGAACTGGCTCTTCCTCCTCTGTTGGACTAGTTCTTCCTCCTCTGTTTATCTTGCTACTTCTCCTCTGTCTATCTGGCCACTCCTCCTTTGTTGGACTGACTCCTCCTCCTCTTTTAACTGGCTCCTCCTCCTCTGTTGAGATAGCTCCTCCTCTTCTGTTGGACTTGCTCCTCCTCTGTTGAGCTGGCTCCTCCTCCTCTTCTGGGCTGGCTCCTCCTCCTCTGTTGGGCTGGCTAGGGAGGACAGTTAGGGGGGAGGGGTGCACTATAAAGCCGCCATGTTCTTACCATGCCCAATAGCCTCTGTGTCCTCCCTCCTCAGCCTCCATATCAGTGGTTCCTAACCGGTGTGCCTCCAGATGTTTCAAAACTACAACTCCCAGCATGCCTTTCTCTGGCTAACATTCTGGGAGTTGTAGTTTGACAACAGCTGGAGGCACCCTGGTTGGGAAACACTGCTCTATGCCCTCACCTCTCTAAGTCCATGTTCACACGGTGGAATGTCCGTGCAGAATTCTGCCAGAATATTCTGCATGGACATTCAGCTACAGCAGAGTCCCATTGATTTTATTGGGATTGTGCTGCACATGGCGGAATTTCTTCCACAAAAGTTCCACCAAAACAAAAATGGTATCAATAAAAACTACAGATCACAGCCAAAAATGACCCTCATACAGCTTTGTATACCGAAAAATAAAAGAGGTACAGGGGTCAGAAGTGAAAAGAGTGAAAAAATTAGAATCTCTTAGGCTAAGTTTACACTTTTTTTTTATTTGTAAAAACGCCAATAAAAACGCCCATTCTGCCGCATGGAGTTTTTTTTGCGAAAAGTCAAGAGGGAACTGCAAAATGCCATATCCACTTGGAGTTTTTCAGTTTGGCGTTTTTTTATTATTATTATCCTTTTGGCATTTTTCGGCTCCTTGGCAGTTTTTCGAAATCGCAGCATGTTGAGACGAAGGCGTTTTTTCTCAGAAATTGAGGCATTTTTCTCCCATTGAAGTCTATGGGAGTGAAAAAACGCCATGTGGGTTTTAACTTTGGCATTTTAGAAGGCGGTTTTTATTATCTTTTGGACTTTTTTATATTACATTTAGTAGGTTACCATTAAAAAATTATGTAATGAATATATTATATTAAAAAAAAAAATAGCATTCTTAAGAACAACATTTTTATAAATTTCCAATCAGGCCCCAAGTTATGTGAGTGGGCGGGGACATAAAAATGTAGCCGGCAATATTAAAAATGGATAAAGTGTTATTGTAAAAATAATATACCTGAATTATTTTGTGAAACCTTTTATTAATGATCTGTGAGGTGAGATATAGACCGGCACTGCTGATAGTCTGTTTAACAGGTCAGTAACTAGACTCAAATGAAATGGCTTCAGATATTCCAATGGAAAGAAAAGCAGATGGCACTCACCATAGTCGTGGTTTCTTATTCTTTATTCCAACGACATAAAAGCAGAGTTGCGTGTCAGGCAGGCATTCAGGCAAGGACGCCGGGAGCCTCTGCGTGGAGGTGACAGATGTATCGCACTTCCGTGCTTCTTCAGACCATACCCACTCCTGGCGTGTTGCCGGTAAAAATACCTGCGGGACGTCATGGGAAGGGGTGGGGACTAGTATATAAAAGAGGCAAAAAGACAACTTGATAATGTAGCTAACTATGAAAAATCAAAATGTAATCCTACCATAAGAATAAAATCCAAACTACAAACCCTCCTCAGAGATGCTGTCTCTGAAGGGATTCTCTCTAAAAAATATGGCTGTAAAATTACTACCTGAATTTCCTAAACCACCCACGTGGTATTTTCTACCAAAAATACCTAAAAGTTTGGAAGCACCCCCACCCCCCCCCACCCCCCCCCCCCCCCCCCGGACGCCCTTTTGTGTCCGGGGTGGGCTCCATAACCGAATACATATCAAAATATATTGATTTCTTGCTGAGACCTTTGGTTAAAGATGCCCCAACCATTATAAAAGATACAAACAAATTTCTAGCCCTCTTAAAAGAGCAAGATTGGATCAATGGATGTTTATTGGCATCCATCGATATCGAATCACTTTATACTAGTATTCCACAAACCGCAGAGGTAAATTGTATACATAGTCTGTTGAAACGATCTAGTAAAGACACGAAAGTGGTCGACTTCATCTGCATTTATTTTAGAAAATAGCCCATTTACGTTTAATGAAGAATGGTATTTTATTTATTATTTATTATTTATTTTATATAGCGCCTACAGATTCCGCAGCGCTTACAATTATGGGGTACAAACAAATCTCCGGAGTTGCCATGGGCTCTCCTATGGCCTGCACCTTTGCAAATCTTTTTGCATCCTGTTTTGAAAGAGATTTCATTTTTTCTACATCAAATCCTTTTTTTTAATTCATGAAATGATATACCCGCTTCGTAGATGATGTTTTTATCATCTGGACAGGGTCAGAAACAGACTTTGCAGATTTTGTCGATCACATCTCAACCAATGATAGAAATTTTAAATTTACATATAAAACTAGCACGACTCATCTAGAATTTCTCGATGCTCTGGTTTCTACTAGTAACGAGGGGTTAATAACTACTGGGTACAGAAAGCCTACAGCAGGCAACTCCTTACTACACTCCAGTAGTTACCACCCAGAACACGTTAAGTCAGCCATCCCTTATGGACAAATGTTAAGATTAAAGAGGATTAATAACACCGAGTCAGGTTTTAAAAAGAAGCCCTGGAATTAGCGACCAGATTATCAGCCAGAGGATACCCAAAAAAAGTGCTAGAAAAGGCAAATACTAGAGCGTCTAAACAAAATAGAACAGACCTACTTAAATCTAAGAACAAAAAAGGAGTAAAAAAAAAATCCGAGAGATTTACATTCTCCTTTAAATATGGACCACTGGCTGATACGATAAAAACTAATATCAATAAACATTGGTTTTTATTAAAAAATGATCCAATACTATCTGATTATACTCAACAAAATCCTATGATTGCATTTAGAAGAACAAAAAACTTAGGCGACACCTTAACTAACAGTAAATTTGTGCCCTCCACAAAAAAAGAAAGAAAAAATTGGTTAAATTTAAAAGGTAATCATAAATGTGGAGGCTGCAAATGGTGCCCGCAATTAATTAGTAATTCTTACAGTACAAGTTAGGGACTTTATCTGTTGTAAACCTACCTTTGTAATCTATGGGCTGATCTGCACATGCGGACGATTTTATATCGGAAGCACAACCAGAGCCATGCACATTAGATTCCGCGAGCATCTGTACTCATTACGTAGCAAGAAAGGATCACCGAGAATCCTAGAACATATGTGGCAAGCACACAATGGTAACCCACTTGATTTAAAATTCTTCGGTATAGAAAGAGTTAATCACAGAGACGGAGTGGACAGACGTAAATCTCTCCTGCAATCAGAAGCTCGCTGGATTATGTGCACGGAAGCCTAGGGGAGCCTGGACATGAACGATAAACTGGATTGAAGTATTTTTGTATGAACCATAGCATTTGCTTCATAAACTGCAGCGTGAGACTTGTTTTTAATATTTTATACTCACTTTTTCCCATTTTGTATGTTTTCAATACAAGTCCCCACCCCTTCCCATGACGTCACGCAGGTATTTTTACCGGCAACACGCCAGGAGTGGGTATGGTCTGAAGAAGCACGGAAGTGCGATACAGCTGTCACCTCCACGCAGATGCTCCCGGCGTCCTTGCCTGAATGCCTGCCTGACACGCAACTCTGCTTTTATGTCGTTTGAATAAAGAATAAGAAACCACGACTATGGTGAGTGCCATCTGATTTTCTTTCCATTGGAATATCTGAAGCTTTTATTGATAATGTTGTGGTGGCCCAGTACAGGATAGTGTACCTCTACTGTCCTTTCAGGCGGTGTCCCTTCATGTCCCGAGGGCCCCCCTGCAGTGTTATCCCCTATGTACATATGTTATATGATAAAAGTGAACTGTTTTTTTAAAGAGGTACTCCAGCGCTAAGACATCTTATCCACTATCCAAAGGAAAGGGGATAAGATGCATGATCGCTGGGGTCCTGCCGCTGGAGACCCCCATGATCTTTCATGTAGCACCCCATTACCATTAGTCCCCGGAGAAATTTCGCTCCGGGTCTGATGACTGCCGATCACGGGGCTGGAGTATTGTGACGTCACGCTCAGCCCCCTCAATGCAAGCCTATGACAGCAAAATTTCAAAGCTCCGGCACGCACACGCCCTAAGCTGAGAGAGTGAAAGAGCTGCAGGAGCGGGACTAGGTGAGTGACGGGCTGGGATTCGCATACGGGGGTGTCCCGCAATGCGAATCCCAGCCCCGCCCCCGGTCGGGGACGCAGGGACACTGCGCACCCGGCCGGTGTAACACTGTGTGTAACACTGCTGATGCCTGCACCTGACTGTGTGTTTCACGAACTACTTGGCTTACTGATGCTTCTGGGCTTGGGCCTTAAATTTTTGGATGGTAGCATTACCTAACATGCATCTTCAATAGAGATTTCAACATTCACCTTATAATGTTAGGGGTTGTGAATCCCTCTTGTGTACTCATGCTGCTGCCTGCTCCTGTATGTGTCATATAGCAACTACATGGTTTAGTGATGCTGCTGAGCCTAGGACATTACCTATATATGTTTATGGTAACACTAGGTACAATACATCTTCAATGGAAATTTCAAAATTCATCTTTTATTATTAGAGATTGTGATGCCCTATTGTCTCCTCATCTGCCGCCAACTCCAGACTGTGCCATTCAGGCAAAACATGGTTTACTGATGCTGCTGGGACTGGGTATGAGAATAAAAATTTTGTTATGGTAGGTAGCACTAGTTACCCTAAATCTAAAGTTTAAATTTCAGAATTCATCTTGTAATCTTAAGGATTGTGAAACCCTAGTGTCTACTTATGCTGCTGCCAACTCCATTCTGTGCCATTCAGCCACTATATGGTCTCCTCATGCTGCCAACACCTCCACGCTGTGTCATTCAGCCACTATATGGTCTCCTCATGCTGCCAACACCTCCATGCTGTGTCATTCAGCCACTATAGGGTCTCCTCATGCTGCCAACACCTCCACGCTGTGTCATTCAGCCACTATATGGTCTCCTCATGCTGCCAACACCTCCATGCTGTATCATTCAGCCACTATATGGTCTCCTTATGCTGCCAACAAATCCACACAGTGTCATTCAGCCATTCTATGGTCTCCTCATGCTGCCAACACCTCCACGCTATGTCATTCAGTCACTATATGGCGTCCTCATGCTGCCAACACCTCCACGCTGTGTCATTCAGCCACTATATGGCATCCTCATGCGGCCAACACCTCCACGCTGTGCCATTCAGCCAGTATATGGTCTCCTCATGCTGCCAACACCTCCACGCTGTGTCATTCAGCCATTATATGGTGTCCACATGCTGCCAACACCTCCATGCTGTGTCATTCATCCACTATATGGTCTCCTCATGCTGCTAACACCTCCACACTGTGTCATTCAGTCATTATATGGTCTCCTCATGCTGCCAACACCTCCACGCTGTGTCATTCAGCCACTATATGGTCTTCTCATGCTGCCAACACCTCCACGCTGTGTCATTCAGTCACTATATGGTCTCCTCATGCTGCCAACACTTCCACGCTGTGTCATTCAGTCACTATATGGTCTCCTCATGCTGCCAACACTTCCACGCTGTGTCATTCAGTCACTATATGGTCTCCTCATGCTGCCAACACCTCCACGCTGTGTCATTCAGCCACTATATGGTCTCCTCATGCTGCCAACACCTCCACGCTGTGTCATTCCGCCACTATATGGTCTCCTCACACTGCCAACACCTCCACGCTGTGTCATTCAGCCACTGTATGGTGTCCTCATGCTGCCAACACCTCCCCGCTATGTCATTCACTCACTATATGGTTTCCTCATGCTGCCAACACCTCCACGCTATGTCATTCAGTCACTATATGGTCTCCTCATGCTGCCAACACCTCCACGCTATGTCATTCAGTCACTATATGGTCTCCTCATGCTGCCAACACCTCCAGGCTGTGTCATTCAGCCACTTTATGGTTTCCTCATGCTGCCAACACCTCCACGCTGTGTCATTCAGTCACTATATGGTGTCCTCATGCTGCCAACACCTCCTCGCTATGTCATTCAGTCACTATATGGTCTCCTCATGCTGCCAACACCTCCACGCTATGTCATTCAGTCACTATATGGTCTCCTCATGCTGCCAACACCTCCACGCTATGTCATTCAGTCACTATATGGTCTCCTCATGCTGCCAACACCTCCTCGCTATGTCATTCAGTCACTATATGGTCTCCTCATGCTGCCAACAACCCCACGCTGTGTCATTCAGTCATTATATGGTCTCCTCATGCTGCCAACACCTCCACGCTGTGTCATTCAGCCACTATATGGTCTCCTCATGCTGCCAACACCTCCAGGCTGTGTCATTCAGCCACTTTATGGTGTCCTCATGCTGCCAACACCTCCAGGCTGTGTCATTCAGCCACTTTATGGTGTCCTCATACTGCCAACACTTCCACGCTGTGTCATTCAGTCACTATATGGTCTCCTCATGCTGCCAACACCTCCACGCTGTGTCATTCAGCCACTATATGATCTCCTCATGCTGCCAACATCTCCACACTGTGTCATTCAGCCACTATATGATCTCCTCATGCTGCCAACACCTCCACGCTGTGTCATTCAGCCACTATATGGTCTCCTTATGCTGCCAACACCTCCACGCTGTGTCATTCCGCCACTATATGGTCTCCTCACGCTGCCAACACCTCCACGCTGTGTCATTCAGCCACTGTATGGTGTCCTCATGCTGCCAACACCTCCTCACTATGTCATTCACTCACTATATGGTCTCCTCATGCTGCCAACACCTCCAAGCTATGTCATTCAGTCACTATATGGTCTCCTCATGCTGCCAACACCTCCACGCTATGTCATTCAGTCACTATATGGTCTCCTCGTGCTGCCAACACCTCCAGGCTGTGTCATTCAGCCACTTTATGGTGTCCTCATGCTGCCAACACCTCCACGCTATGTCATTCAGCCACTATATGGTGTCCTCATGCTGCCAACACCTCCACACTATGTCATTCAGCCACTATATGGTGTCCTCATGCTGCCAACACCTCCACGCTATGTCATTCAGCCACTATATGGTCTCCTCATGCTGCCAACACCTCCACGCTGTGTCATTCAGCCACTATATGGTCTCCTCATGCTGCCAACACCTCCGCGTTGTGTCATTCAGTCACTATATGGTATCCTCATGCTGCCAACACCTCAGCACTGTGTCATTCAGTCACTATATGGTCTCCTCATGCTGCCAACACCTCCACGCTGTGTCATTCAGCCACTATATGGTGTCCTCATGCGGCCAACACCTCCACGCTGTGCCATTCAGCCAGTATATGGTCTCCTCATGCTGCCAACACCTCCACGCTGTGTCATTCAGTCACTATATGGTCTCCTCATGCTGCCAACACCTCCACACTGTGTCATTCAGTCACTATATGGTCTCCTCATGCTGCTAACACCTCCACGCTGTGTCATTCAGCCACTATATGGTCTCCTCATGCTGCCAACACCTCCACGCTGTGTCATTCAGCCACTATATGGTCTCCTCATGCTGCCAACACCTCCACGCTGTGTCATTCAGCCACTATATGGTCTCCTCATGCTGCCAACACCTCCACGCTGTGTCATTCAGCCACTATATGGTCTCCTCATGCTGCCACCACCTCCAGGCTGTGTCATTCAGTCACTATATGGTCTCCTCATGCTGCCAACACCTCCACGCTGTGTCATTCAGCCACTATATGGTCTCCTCATGCTGCCAACAACTCCTCGCTATGTCATTCAGTCACTATATGTTCTCCTGACACTGATGCCACCACCAGGCTCTGTCATTGTGCTGCTGTGCGGCAGTGATTCTAAAAGCGAGGCCGGTAATCTGCATGTTATGCTGAATAACAGTATTATTTCCCTACCCCAGCACACTCCATATGCGTTTTAGAACACAGCAAAGTGTTCTATACCCCTATAGAGGCTGTATGTAGGCTAGAAATAGCCTTTTTTTAATATAGACTTGCAGCGAAAAAATGAGTATCGAAACAAATTTTTTCAAAAATGTGACGAATCAGCCGAAATTATTCTTTCAAAAGTTCGCTCATCTCTAATCTATATATATATATATATATATATATATATATATATATATATGTATATGATCTCTTTATGATCTGTATATGATCTGTGTATGTTCTGTGTATGATCTGTATATGATCTGTGTATAATCTGTATACGATGTGTATATGATCTGTATATGTTCTGTGTATGATCTATGTATGATCTGTATATGATCTGTGTATGATCTGTGTATGATCTGTATATGATCTGTATATGATCTGTGTATGATCTGTGTATGATCTGTATATAATCTGTATATGATCTGTATATGATCTGTATATGATCTGTGTATGATCTGTGTATGGTCTGTATATGATCTGTATATGATCTTTTGTATGATCTGTATATGATCTGTGTATGACCTGTGTATGATCTGTATATGATCTTTTGTATGATCTGTATATGATCTGTATATGATCTGTATATGATCTGTGTATGATCTGTATATGATCTTTTGTATGATCTGTATATGATCTGTATATGATCTGTGTATGATCTGTATATAATCTGTGTATGATCTGTGTATGATCTGTATATGATCTGTATATGATCTGTGTATGATCTGTGTATGATCTGTATATGATCTGTATATGATCTGTGTATGATCTGTGTATGATCTGTATATGATCTGTATATGATCTGTGTATGATCTGTGTATGATCTGTATATGATCAGTGTATGATCTGTATATGATCTGTGTATGATCTGTGTATGATCTGTATATGATCTGTGTATGATCTGTATATGATCTGTGTATGATCTGTGTATGATCTGTATATGATCTGTGTATGATCTGTATATGATCTGTATATGATCTGTGTATGATCTGTATATGATCTGTGTATGATCTGTGTATGATCTGTGTATGATCTGTATATGATCTGTCTATGATCTGTGTATGATCTGTGTAAGATCTGTATAGAATCTGTGTATGATCTGTATATGATCTGTATATGTTCTGTATATGATATGTATATGATCTGTATATGATCTGTATATGATCTGTGTATGATCTGTATATGATCTGTGTATGATCTGTGTATGATCTGTATATGATCTGTATATGATCTGTATATGATCTGTGTATGATCTGTGTATGATCTGTGTATGATCTGTATATGATCTGTATATGATCTGTGTATGATCTGTATATTATCTTTTGTATGATCTGTATCTGATCTGTATATGATCTGTGTATGATCTGTATATGATCTGAATACGATCTGCATACGATCTGTATACGATCTGTGTACGATCTGTATATGATTTGTATATGATCTGTGTATGATCTGTATATGATCTGTGTATGATCTGTATATGATCTGTGTATGATCTGTATATGATCTGTATATGATCTGTGTATGATCTGTGTATGATCTGTATATGATCTGTGTATGATCTGTGTATGATCTGCATATGATCTGCGTATGATCTGTATATGATCTGTATATGATCTGGATATGATCTGTATATGATCTGTGTATGATCTGTATATGATCTGTATACGATCTGTATACGATCTGTATATGATCTGTGTATGATTTGTATATGATCTGTGTATGATCTGTATATGATCTGTGTATGATTTGTATATGATCTGTGTATGATCTGTGTATGATCTGTGTATGATCTGTATATGATCAGTGTATGATCTGTATATGATCTGTATATGATCTGTATATGATCTGTGTATGATCTGTGTATGATCTGTGTATGATCTGTATATGATCTGTGTTTGATCTGTATATGATCTGTATATGATCTGTATATGATCTGTGTATGATCTGTATATGATCTGTATATGATCTGTGTATGATCTGTGTATGATCTGTGTATGATCTGTATATGATCTGTGTATGATCTGTGTATGATCTGTATATGACCTCTGTATGATCTGTGTATGATCTGTATATGATCTGTATATGATCTGTGTATGATCTGTGTATGATCTGTGTATGATCTGTATATGATCTGTATATGATCTGTGTATGATCTGTATTCGATGTGTATATGATCTGTATATGTTCTGTGTATGATCTGTATATGATCTGTGTATGATCTGTATATGATCTGTATATGATCTGTGTATGATCTGTATATGATCTGTGTATGATCTGTGTATGATCTGTATATGATCTGTATATGATCTGTATATGATCTGTATATAATCTGTGTATGATCTGTGTATGATCTGTATATGATCTGTATATGATCTGTGTATGATCTGTATATGATCTGTATATGATCTGTGTATGATCTGTGTATGATCTGTATATGATCTGTGTATGATCTGTGTATGATCTGTGTATGATCTGTGTATGATCTGTGTATGATCTGTATATGATCTGTGTATGATCTGTGTATGATCTGTATATGATCTGTGTATGATCTGTGTATGATCTGTATATGATCTGTATATGATCTGTGTATGATCTGTGTATGATCTGTATATGATCTGTATATGATCTGTGTATGATCTGTGTATGATCTGTGTATGATCTGTATATGATTAGTGTTGCTCGCGAATATTCGCAATTCGAATATTATTCGCGAATATCGCATATTCGCGAATTTGCGAATTTCGCGAATATAGCGCTATATATTCGTAATTACGAATATTCGTTTTTTTTTTGTTTTGTTTTTTTCACAGTACACATCACAGTGATGTAAAGAAGGCTCTAATACTACTGTGTGAGATTGGCAAGCGAGAATTCGCATATGCGAAAATTAGCGAATTTTCGCATATGCTAATTTTGTATATGTTAATTTTCGCATATGTTAATTTTCGCATACGCGAATATTCGCATATGCGAAAATAAAACGAGAATGTTACGAATATGCGAATATTCGCGAATATATGACGAATATTCGTCCATATATTCGCGAATATTCGCGAATTCGAATATGGCCTATGCCGCTCAACACTATATATGATCTGTATATGATCTGTATATGATCTGTGTATGATCTGTATATGATCTGTATATGATCTGTATATGATCTGTGTATGATCTGTGTATGATCTGTGTATGATCTGTATATGATCTGTATATGATCTGTGTATGATCTGTATATGATCTGTATATGATCTGTATATGATCTGTATATGATCTGTGTATGATCTGTATATGATCTGTATATGATCTGTGTATGATCTGTGTATGATCTGTGTATGATCTGTATATGATCTGTGTATGATCTGTGTATGATCTGTATATGATCTGTATATGATCTGTATATGATCTGTATATGATCTGTGTATGATCTGTATATGATCTGTGTATGATCTCTATATGATCTGTATATGATCTGTGTATGATCTGTATATGATCTGTATATGATCTGTATATGATCTGTGTATGATCTGTGTATGATCTGTGTATGATCTGTATATGATCTGTATATGATCTGTGTATGATCTGTATATGATCTGTATATGATCTGTATATGATCTGTGTATGATCTGTGTATGATCTGTGTATGATCTGTGTATGATCTGTATATGATCTGTGTATGATCTGTATATGATCTGTATATGATCATTGTATGATCTGTATATGATCTGTGTATGATCTGTATATGATCTGTATATGACCTGTGTATTATCTGTATATGATCTGTGTATGATCTGTATATGATCTGTGTATGATCTGTATATGATCTGTATATGATCTGTGTATGATCTGTGTATGATCTGTGTATGATCTGTATATGATCTGTGTATGATCTGTGCATGATCTGTGCATGATCTGTATATGATATGTGTATGATCTGTTTATGATCTGTATATGATCTGTATATGATCTGTGTATGATCTGTATATGATCTGTATATGATCTGTATATGATCTGTGTATGATCTGTGTATGATCTGTGTATGATCTGTATATGATCTGTATATGATCTGTATATGATCTGTGTATGATCTGTATATGATCTGTATATGATCGGTGTATAATCTGTATATGATCTGTATATGATCTGTGTATGATCTGTATATGTTCTGTGTATGATCTGTATATGATCTGTATATGATCTGTATATGATCTGTATATGATCTGTGTATGATCTGTATATGATCTGTGTATGGTCTGTATATGATCTGTATATGATCTGTGTATGATCTGTATATGATCTGTATGTGATCTGTATATGATCTGTTTATGATCTGTATATGATCTGTCTATGATCTGTGTATGATCTGTGTATGATCTGTGTATGATCTGTATATGATCTGTATATGATCTGTATATGATCTGTGTATGATCTGTATATGATCTGTGTATGATCTGTATATGATCTGTGTATGATCTGTGCATGATCTGTGCATGATCTGTATATGATATGTGTATGATCTGTTTATGATCTGTATATGATCTGTATATGATCTGTGTATGATCTGTATATGATCTGTATATGATCTGTATATGATCTGTGTATGATCTGTGTATGATCTGTGTATGATCTGTATATGATCTGTATATGATCTGTATATGATCTGTATATGATCTGTGTATGATCTGTATATGATCTGTATATGATCGGTGTATAATCTGTATATGATCTGTATATGATCTGTGTATGATCTGTGTATGATCTGTGTATGATCTGTATATGATCTGTATATGATCTGTATATGATCTGTGTATGATCTGTATATGATCTGTATATGATCTGTATATGATCTGTATATGATCTGTGTATGATCTGTATATGATCTGTATATGATCTGTGTATGATCTGTATATGATCTGTATATGATCTGTATATGATCTGTATATGATCTGTGTATGATCTGTATATGATCTGTATATGATCAGTTGGTCACATTGTGTAGATCAGACATCAGGCCAGGAGACACAAATGAGAAGAAATTCCTATTTTATTCTAACAAATCATCAGGAACAGCAAAGAAGGAAGAAGATTCCTGGATCCTGGAGATGAATCTACTGCAGATCACAGGTCCGGATCACTGATCTCTGGGATCTCATTTTCTAGAGAGAATCATGATTATAATTTAGGATTTTCCTAGTAGGATGAGGTATAATATAGATCTGGAGTCGAGTATCAGATAAATATCCTTCTTTATTATGTAAATACAAGAATAACATTAAGAAGAAAAGAGATGCACGGTCACCTAGCAACCATATGCCACTCCCCATAACCTCCACCAATCACATCACTGCCTGCCCCAATATAAAATGTCTCTGGCTCCGCCTCTTTCTTTATGCCGATCAGTAAACGGGACAGAATTCCAACCAAGGAACGAACAGGATATCGACCAACGACCATCGCGCTCTCCGGACATCATGTCGAACCTCAGGAACGAAGAAGAACCTCAAGGTCCAATGGGAAACCATCAACACCGGGATCCAGTAAACTGCAATCCCGACCTTCACCAACCCCTCACTAACCTGAAATAGAAAATATGACACAAGATAAGGGCGGGAACCAGGGAGGGATGATACTCGCCTCTTGTCTTTATATAATCCTACTAGGAAAATCCTAAATGTTATGGCAGACAGGAGGCTCGTATCAAATACAAGTTTAAAGTACACAATTAAGTACAACACACTGAATATAAGAAGACATTATAAAACCGATATACAAACATGATTTTCAGCTCTAAAGTCAAACGTTCTAAAAGTTTCCTCTGATGACCGGTCAGCCGCTTCACAATATCGGAAATACAAAATCCTGTCTAAAATAGTTGGGTAGACATGGCGCTCCTAGTGGAGTGCGCCTTAAAGGGGTTCTCCGGTGCTTACACATCTTTTCCCCTATACAAAGGATAGGGGATAAGATGCCTGATCGCGGGAGTCCCGCCACTGGGGACCCCCGGGATCTTGCACGCGGCACCCCGTTCGAAATCAGTCCCTGGAGTGTGTTCGCTCCGGGTCTGATTACAGATGACCACCGGGCCGGCGGCGTGTGACATCACGCCTCCGCCCCCGTGTGACGTCACGTTCCGCCCCTCAATGCAAGCTTATGGGAGGGGGCGTGGCATCTGTCACACCCCCTCCCGTAGGCTTGCATTGAGGGGCGGAGCGTGAGGTCACACGGGGGTGGAGGCGTGACGTCACATGCCACCGGCCCGGTAGTCGTCTGTAATCAGACCCGGAGCGACCACGCTCCGGGGACTGATTTCAAACGGGGTGCCGCGTGCAAGATCCCGGGGGTCCACAGTGGCGGGACTTCCGCGATCAGGTATCTTATCCCCTATCCTTTGGATAGGGGAAAAGATGTGTAAGCACCGGAGAATCCCTTTAAAGATAGACACATGAACACCAGCCAATGACATAGTCTGCTCCACCCATCGCCTGTGTAATGCAGCCCCCAGTTATTGATGACCCGAAATCAACCATGCTATCAAAGGTAACTGACGGGAAAGCACTAACGGATGGAACGCCACTGCTGGACCCCGAAGGATCGCAGGAAACGGACAACAAAGCCTCGAATAATCTATGGCCAACCCCACGACCTGGGGAAACCAAGATTGAGTCGGCCACCACGGGGTGATCAACACCAGGGTCGACTTCTGATTCTCCGTTTGCCATAGCACCCTGGGAATCATCGCAAATGGTGGAAAAACGTACAGGGTCTCCTGCGGCCAATGCTGAAGAAACGCATCCGTCGCCATGGCCTCCGGATCCGGTCTCCAACTGAAGAACAGGGGTAGATGACAATTGAGCCGAGGGGCAAACAACTCTATACCCAGAGGACCCCACAAAGACTGGAGGGTCTAGAGTCCAATCACTGCAATTGGGGAGGTGTCGGGTGGATATCCCCGGAAGGTATTCCGCTTTGAGAATTATGTGCTTTTGAAGACAAAAGTGGCAAAATTCCGTTGCGATGTCCGCCAATACCTTCAACCGTGTTCCCCTGAGGCGGTTGATATACTGAACCGCCGCTACATTGTCCATGCGCAGCATAATGCAACAATCCGATCTGTGGGAAGCGAAGATTCGGAGCGCAAAGGAACCCGCGAGGAGTTCCAGACAGTTCATGTGTAACTGCGACTCTGCTGACCACTGCCCCCCTGTGGAAGACAAACTGCATCGGGCTCTCCAGACACTGAGGCCTCATATATACACATGATTCCTGACAGGATCCACATATATACACGATTACTGAAAAGATCCATATATATACACATGATTACTGACAGGATCCACATATATATGTGATTACTGACAGGATCCACATATATATACATGATTACTGACAGGATCCACATATATACACATGATTACTGACAGGATCCACATATATACACATGATTACTGACAGGATCCACATATATACACGATTACTGAAAAGATCCATATATATACACATGATTACTGACAGGATCCACATATATACACATGATTACTGACAGGATCCACATATATACACAATTACTGAAAAGATCCATATATATACACATGATTACTGACAGGATCCACATATATACACATGATTACTGACAGGATCCACATATATACACGATTACTGAAAAGATCCATATATATACACATGATTACTGACAGGATCCACATATATACACATGATTACTGACAGGATCCACATATATACACATGATAACTGACAGGATACACATATATACATGATTACTGACAGGATCTACATATATACATGATTACTGACAGGATACACATATATACACATGATTACTGACAGGATCTACATATATATACATGATTACTGACAGGATACACATATATACATGATTACTGACAGGATCCACATATATACACATGATTACTGAACAGAGCCATATATATATACACATAATTACTGACAGGATCCACATAAATACACATGATTACTGACAGGATCCACATATGTACACATGATTACTGACAGGATCCACATATATACACATGATTACTGACAGGATCTACATATATATATATATATATATATATATATATATATATACATGATTACTGACAGGATACACATATATACATGATTACTGACAGGATCTACATATATATATATATATATATATATATATATATATATACATGATTACTGACAGGATACACATATATACATGATTACTGACAGGATCTACATATATATATATATATATATATATATATATATATATATATACATGATTACTGACAGGATCCACATATATACACATGATTACTGACAGGATCCACATATATACACATGATTACTGACAGGATCCATATATATACATGATTACTGACAGGATCCACATATATATATATATATATATATATATATATATATATACATGATTACTGACAGGATCCCCATATATACACATGATTACTGACAGGATCCACATATATATGTGATTACTGACAGGTTCCACATATATACACATGATTACTGACAGGATCCACATATATACACATGATTACTGACAGGATACACATATGTACATGATTACTGACAGGATCTACATATATATACATGATTACTGACAGAATCCACATATATATATACACATGAATACTGACAGGATCCACATATATTCACATGATTACTGACAGGATCCACATATATACACATGATTACTGACTGGATACACATATATACACATGATTACTGACAGGATCCACATATATACACATGATTACTGACAGGATACACATATGTACATGATTACTGACAGGATCTACATATATATACATGATTACTGACAGAATCCACATATATATATACACATGAATACTGACAGGATCCACATATATACACATGATTACTGACAGGATCCATAAATATACACATGATTACTGACAGGATCCATATATATACATGATTACTGACAGGATCCACATATATACACATGATTACTGACAGGATCCATATATATACATGATTACTGACAGGATCCACATATATACACATGATTACTGACAGGATCCACATATATATACATGATTACTGACAGGATCCACATATATACACATGATTACTGACAGGATCCATATATATACATGATTACTGACAGGATCCACATATATACATATGATTACAGACAGGATACACAGATATACATGATTACTGACAGGATCTACATATATATACATGATTACTGACAGGATCCACACATATACACATGATTACTGACAGAATCCACATATATATATACACATGATTACTGACAGGATCCACATATATACACATGATTACTGACAGGATCCATATATATACATGATTACTGACAGGATCCACACATATATACATGATTACTGACAGGATCCACATATATACACATGATTACTGACAGAATCCACATATATACACATGATTACTGACAGGATCCACATATATACACATGATTACTGACAGGATCCACATATATACACATGATTACTGACAGGATCCACATATATACATGATTACTGACAGGATCCACATATACACATGATAAATGACAGGATCCACATATATACACATGATTACTGACAGGATCCATATATATATATATACATGATTACTGACAGAATCCACATATATACACATGATTACTGACAGGATCCACATATATACACATGATTACTGACAGAATCCACATATATACACATGATTACTGACAGGATCCACATATATACATGATTACTTACAGGATCCACATATATACACATGATTACTGACAGGATCCACATATATATACATGATTACTGACAGGATACACATATATACACATGATTACTGACAGGATCCACATATATACACATGATAACTGACAGGATCCACATATATATATATATACACATGATTACTGACAGAATCCACATATATACACATGATTACTGACAGGATCCACATATATACACATGATTACTGACAGGATCCACATATATACACATGATTACTGACAGGATCCACATATATACATGATTACTGACAGGATCCACATATACACATGATAAATGACAGGATCCACATATATACACATGATTACTGACAGGATCCATATATATATATATACATGATTACTGACAGAATCCACATATATACACATGATTACTGACAGGATCCACATATATACACATGATTACTGACAGAATCCACATATATACACATGATTACTGACAGGATCCACATATATACATGATTACTTACAGGATCCACATATATACACATGATTACTGACAGGATCCACATATATATACATGATTACTGACAGGATACACATATATACACATGATTACTGACAGGATCCACATATATACACATGATAACTGACAGAATCCACATATATACACATGATAACTGACAGGATCCACATATATACATGATTACTGACAGGATCCACATATATCTACATGATGACTGACAGGATTCCCACATATATACACATGATTACTGACAGGATCCAAATATAAATACATGATTACTGACAGGATCCACATATATACACATGATTACTGACAGGATCCACATATATATACATGATTACTGACAGGATCCACATATATATACACATGATTCCTGACAGGATCCACATATATACACATGATTACTGACAGGATCCACATATATACACATGATTACTGACAGGATCCACATATGTACACATGATTACTGACAGGATCCACATATATATGTGATTACTGACAGGATCCACATATATACACATGATTACTGACAGGATCCACATATATATACATGATTACTGACAGGATCCACATATATACACACGATTACTGACAGAATCCACATATATATATATATATATATACATGATTACTGACAGGATCCTCATATATACATATGATTACTGACAGAATCCACATATATATACACATGATTACTGACAGGATCCACATATATAAACATGATTACTGACAGGATCCATATATAAAAATGATTAATGACAGGATCCACATATATACACATGATTACTGACAGGATCCATATATATACATGATTACTGACAGGATCCACATATATACACGATTACTGAAAAGATCCATATATATACACATGATTACTGAAGGATCCACATATATACACATGATTACTGACAGGATCCACATATATATACATGATTACTGACAGGATCCACATATATACACATGATTACTGACAGGATCCACATATATATACATGATTACTGACAGGATCCACATATATATACATGATTACTGACAGGATCCTCACATATACATATGATTACTGACAGGATACTCATATATATATAATATATATATATATATACATGATTACTGACAGGATCCACATATATATACATAATTAATGACAGGATCCTCATATATACACATGATTACTGACAGGATCCACATATATACACATGATTACTGACAGGATACTCATATATATATATATATATATATATATATATATATATATATATATAACTGACAGGATCCACATATATATACATGATTACTGACAGGATCCATATATATATACATGATTAATGACAGGATCCTCATATATACACATGATTACTGACAGGATCCACATATATACACATGATTACTGACAGGATCAACATATATATATATATATATATATATATACATACATGATTACTGACAGGATCCACATATATACACATGATTACTGACAGGATCCACATATATATACATGATTACTGACAGGATCCACAGATATACACATGATTACTGACAGGATCCACATATATATACATGATTACTGACAGGATCCACATATATAGACATATGATTACTGACAGGATCCACATATATACACATGATTACTGACAGGATCCACATATAAACACATGATTACTGATAGGATCCACATATATATATACATGATTACTGACAGGATCCACATATATATACACATGATTACTGACAGGATCCACATATATACACATGATTACTGACAGGATCCACATATATATATATACATGATTACTGACAGGATCCACATATATATACATGTTACTGACAGGATCCACATATATACATGATTACTGACAGGATCCACATATATATACATGATTACTGACAGGATCCACATATATACTCATGATTACAGACAGGATCCACATATATATATATATATATATATATATATATATATATATACATTATTACTGACAGGATCCACATATATACATGATTACTGACAGGATCCACATGTATATACATGATTACTGACAGAATCCATATATATACATGATGACTGACAGGATCCACATATATACACATGATTACTGACAGGATCCACATATATACACATGATTACTGACAGGATCCACATATATACACATGATTACTGATAGGATCCACATATATATATACATGATTACTGACAGGATCCACATATATATACACATGATTACTGATAGGATCCACATATATACACATGATTACTGACAGGATCCACATATATATATATATATATATATATATACATGATTACTGACAGGATCCACATATATACACATGTTACTGACAGGATCCACATATATACACATGATTACTGACAGGATCCATAAATATACACATGATTACTGACAGGATCCATATATATACATGATTACTGACAGGATCCACATATATACACATGATTACTGACAGGATCCATATATATACATGATTACTGACAGGATCCACATATATACACATGATTACTGACAGGATCCACATATATATACATGATTACTGACAGGATCCACATATATACACATGATTACTGACAGGATCCATATATATACATGATTACTGACAGGATCCACATATATACATATGATTACAGACAGGATACACAGATATACATGATTACTGACAGGATCTACATATATATACATGATTACTGACAGGATCCACACATATACACATGATTACTGACAGAATCCACATATATATATACACATGATTACTGACAGGATCCACATATATACACATGATTACTGACAGGATCCATATATATACATGATTACTGACAGGATCCACACATATATACATGATTACTGACAGGATCCACATATATACACATGATTACTGACAGAATCCACATATATACACATGATTACTGACAGGATCCACATATATACACATGATTACTGACAGGATCCACATATATACATGATTACTGACAGGATCCACATATACACATGATAAATGACAGGATCCACATATATACACATGATTACTGACAGGATCCATATATATATATATACATGATTACTGACAGAATCCACATATATACACATGATTACTGACAGGATCCACATATATACACATGATTACTGACAGAATCCACATATATACACATGATTACTGACAGGATCCACATATATACATGATTACTTACAGGATCCACATATATACACATGATTACTGACAGGATCCACATATATATACATGATTACTGACAGGATACACATATATACACATGATTACTGACAGGATCCACATATATACACATGATAACTGACAGGATCCACATATATATATATATACACATGATTACTGACAGAATCCACATATATACACATGATTACTGACAGGATCCACATATATACACATGATTACTGACAGGATCCACATATATACACATGATTACTGACAGGATCCACATATATACATGATTACTGACAGGATCCACATATACACATGATAAATGACAGGATCCACATATATACACATGATTACTGACAGGATCCATATATATATATATACATGATTACTGACAGAATCCACATATATACACATGATTACTGACAGGATCCACATATATACACATGATTACTGACAGAATCCACATATATACACATGATTACTGACAGGATCCACATATATACATGATTACTTACAGGATCCACATATATACACATGATTACTGACAGGATCCACATATATATACATGATTACTGACAGGATACACATATATACACATGATTACTGACAGGATCCACATATATACACATGATAACTGACAGAATCCACATATATACACATGATAACTGACAGGATCCACATATATACATGATTACTGACAGGATCCACATATATCTACATGATGACTGACAGGATTCCCACATATATACACATGATTACTGACAGGATCCAAATATAAATACATGATTACTGACAGGATCCACATATATACACATGATTACTGACAGGATCCACATATATATACATGATTACTGACAGGATCCACATATATATACACATGATTCCTGACAGGATCCACATATATACACATGATTACTGACAGGATCCACATATATACACATGATTACTGACAGGATCCACATATGTACACATGATTACTGACAGGATCCACATATATATGTGATTACTGACAGGATCCACATATATACACATGATTACTGACAGGATCCACATATATATACATGATTACTGACAGGATCCACATATATACACACGATTACTGACAGAATCCACATATATATATATATATATATATATATATATACATGATTACTGACAGGATCCTCATATATACATATGATTACTGACAGAATCCACATATATATACACATGATTACTGACAGGATCCACATATATAAACATGATTACTGACAGGATCCATATATAAAAATGATTAATGACAGGATCCACATATATACACATGATTACTGACAGGATCCATATATATACATGATTACTGACAGGATCCACATATATATACATAATTAATGACAGGATCCTCATATATACACATGATTACTGACAGGATCCACATATATACACATGATTACTGACAGGATACTCATATATATATATATATATATATATATATATATATATATATATATATATATAACTGACAGGATCCACATATATATACATGATTACTGACAGGATCCATATATATATACATGATTAATGACAGGATCCTCATATATACACATGATTACTGACAGGATCCACATATATACACATGATTACTGACAGGATCAACATATATATATATATATATATATATACATACATGATTACTGACAGGATCCACATATATACACATGATTACTGACAGGATCCACATATATATACATGATTACTGACAGGATCCACAGATATACACATGATTACTGACAGGATCCACATATATATACATGATTACTGACAGGATCCACATATATAGACATATGATTACTGACAGGATCCACATATATACACATGATTACTGACAGGATCCACATATAAACACATGATTACTGATAGGATCCACATATATATATACATGATTACTGACATGATCCACATATATATACACATGATTACTGACAGGATCCACATATATACACATGATTACTGACAGGATCCACATATATATATATATACATGATTACTGACAGGATCCACATATATATACATGTTACTGACAGGATCCACATATATACATGATTACTGACAGGATCCACATATATATACATGATTACTGACAGGATCCACATATATACTCATGATTACAGACAGGATCCACATATATATATATATATATATATATATATATATATATATATACATTATTACTGACAGGATCCACATATATACATGATTACTGACAGGATCCACATGTATATACATGATTACTGACAGAATCCATATATATACATGATGACTGACAGGATCCACATGTATACACATGATTACTGACAGGATCCACATATATACACATGATTACTGACAGGATCCACATATATACACATGATTACTGATAGGATCCACATATATATATACATGATTACTGACAGGATCCACATATATATACACATGATTACTGATAGGATCCACATATATACACATGATTACTGACAGGATCCACATATATATATATATATATATATATATATATATATACATGATTACTGACAGGATCCACATATATACACATGTTACTGACAGGATCCACATATATACACATGATTACTGACAGGATCCATAAATATACACATGATTACTGACAGGATCCATATATATACATGATTACTGACAGGATCCACATATATACACATGATTACTGACAGGATCCATATATATACATGATTACTGACAGGATCCACATATATACACATGATTACTGACAGGATCCACATATATATACATGATTACTGACAGGATCCACATATATACACATGATTACTGACAGGATCCATATATATACATGATTACTGACAGGATCCACATATATACATATGATTACAGACAGGATACACAGATATACATGATTACTGACAGGATCTACATATATATACATGATTACTGACAGGATCCACACATATACACATGATTACTGACAGAATCCATATATATATATACACATGATTACTGACAGGATCCACATATATACACATGATTACTGACAGGATCCATATATATACATGATTACTGACAGGATCCACACATATATACATGATTACTGACAGGATCCACATATATACACATGATTACTGACAGAATCCACATATATACACATGATTACTGACAGGATCCACATATATACACATGATTACTGACAGGATCCACATATATACACATGATTACTGACAGGATCCACATATATACATGATTACTGACAGGATCCACATATACACATGATAAATGACAGGATCCACATATATATACATGATTACTGACAGGATCCATATATATATATATACATGATTACTGACAGAATCCACATATATACACATGATTACTGACAGGATCCACATATATACACATGATTACTGACAGAATCCACATATATACACATGATTACTGACAGGATCCACATATATACATGATTACTTACAGGATCCACATATATACACATGATTACTGACAGGATCCACATATATATACATGATTACTGACAGGATACACATATATACACATGATTACTGACAGGATCCACATATATACACATGATAACTGACAGGATCCACATATATATATATATACACATGATTACTGACAGAATCCACATATATACACATGATTACTGACAGGATCCACATATATACACATGATTACTGACAGGATCCACATATATACACATGATTACTGACAGGATCCACATATATACATGATTACTGACAGGATCCACATATACACATGATAAATGACAGGATCCACATATATACACATGATTACTGACAGGATCCATATATATATATATACATGATTACTGACAGAATCCACATATATACACATGATTACTGACAGGATCCACATATATACACATGATTACTGACAGAATCCACATATATACACATGATTACTGACAGGATCCACATATATACATGATTACTTACAGGATCCACATATATACACATGATTACTGACAGGATCCACATATATATACATGATTACTGACAGGATACACATATATACACATGATTACTGACAGGATCCACATATATACACATGATAACTGACAGAATCCACATATATACACATGATAACTGACAGGATCCACATATATACATGATTACTGACAGGATCCACATATATCTACATGATGACTGACAGGATTCCCACATATATACACATGATTACTGACAGGATCCAAATATAAATACATGATTACTGACAGGATCCACATATATACACATGATTACTGACAGGATCCACATATATATACATGATTACTGACAGGATCCACATATATATACACATGATTCCTGACAGGATCCACATATATACACATGATTACTGACAGGATCCACATATATACACATGATTACTGACAGGATCCACATATGTACACATGATTACTGACAGGATCCACATATATATGTGATTACTGACAGGATCCACATATATACACATGATTACTGACAGGATCCACATATATATACATGATTACTGACAGGATCCACATATATACACACGATTACTGACAGAATCCACATATATATATATATATATATATACATGATTACTGACAGGATCCTCATATATACATATGATTACTGACAGAATCCACATATATATACACATGATTACTGACAGGATCCATATATAAAAATGATTAATGACAGGATCCAGATATATACACATGATTACTGACAGGATCCATATATATACATGATTACTGACAGGATCCACATATATACACGATTACTGAAAAGATCCATATATATACACATGATTACTGAAGGATCCACATATATACACATGATAACTGACAGGATCCACATATATATACATGATTACTGACAGGATCCACATATATACACATGATTACTGACAGGATCCACATATATATACATGATTACTGACAGGATCCACATATATATACATGATTACTGACAGGATCCTCACATATACATATGATTACTGACAGGATACTCATATATATATATATATATATACATGATTACTGACAGGATCCACATATATATACATAATTAATGACAGGATCCTCATATATACACATGATTACTGACAGGATCCACATATATACACATGATTACTGACAGGATACTCATATATATATATATATATATATATATATATATAACTGACAGGATCCACATATATATACATGATTACTGACAGGATCCATATATATATACATGATTAATGACAGGATCCTCATATATACACATGATTACTGACAGGATCCACATATATACACATGATTACTGACAGGATCAACATATATATATATATATATATATACATACATGATTACTGACAGGATCCACATATATACACATGATTACTGACAGGATCCACATATATATACATGATTACTGACAGGATCCACAGATATACACATGATTACTGACAGGATCCACATATATATACATGATTACTGACAGGATCCACATATATAGACATATGATTACTGACAGGATCCACATATATACACATGATTACTGACAGGATCCACATATAAACACATGATTACTGATAGGATCCACATATATATATACATGATTACTGACAGGATCCACATATATATACACATGATTACTGACAGGATCCACATATATACACATGATTACTGACAGGATCCACATATATATATATACATGATTACTGACAGGATCCACATATATATACATGTTACTGACAGGATCCACATATATACATGATTACTGACAGGATCCACATATATATACATGATTACTGACAGGATCCACATATATACTCATGATTACAGACAGGATCCACATATATATATATATATATATATATATATATATATATATATATATATACATTATTACTGACAGGATCCACATATATACATGATTACTGACAGGATCCACATGTATATACATGATTACTGACAGAATCCATATATATACATGATGACTGACAGGATCCACATATATACACATGATTACTGACAGGATCCACATATATACACATGTTACTGACAGGATCCACATATATACATGATTACTAACAGGATCCACATATATATACATGATTACTGACAGGATCCACATATATACTCATGATTACAGACAGGATCCACATATATACACATGATTACTGACAGGATCCACATATATATATATATACATGATTACTGACAGGATCCACATATATACACATGTTACTGACAGGATCCACATATATACACATGATTACTGACAGGATCCACATATATATACATGATTACTGACAGGATCCACATATATACTCATGATTACTGACAGGATCCACATATATACACATGATTACTGACAGGATCCACATATATATATATATACATGATTACTGACAGGATCCACATATATACACATGTTACTGACAGGATCCACATATATACATGATTACTGACAGGATCCACATATATATACATTATTACTGACAGGATCCACATATATACACATGATTACTGACAGGATCCACATATATATACATGATTACTGACAGAATCCATATATATACACATGATTACTGACAGGATCCACATATATACACGATTACTGACAGGATCCACATATATACACATGATTACTGACAGGATCCACATATATTTACATGATTACTGACAGAATCCACATATATACACATGATTACTGACAGGATCCACATATATACACATGATTACTGACAGAATCCACATATATACACATGATTACTGACAGGATCCTCATATATACATGATTACTGACAGGATCCACATACATATATATATGATAACTGACAGGATCCACATATATATACATGATTACTGACAGGATCCACATATATACACATGATTACTGACAGGATCCACATATATACACATGATTACTGACAGGATCCACATATATACACATGATTACTGACAGGATCCACATATATACACATGATTACTGACAGGATCCACATATATATACATGATTACTGACAGGATCCACAGATATACACATGATTACTGACAGGATCCACATATATATACATGATTACTGACAGGATCCACATATATAGACATATGATTACTGACAGGATCTACATATATACACATGATTACTGACAGGATCCACATATATACACATGATTACTGACAGGATCCACATATATATATACATGATTACTGACAGGATCCACATGTATATATACACATGATTACTGACAGGATCCATATATATACACATGATTACTGACAGGATCCACATATATATACACATTATTACTGACAGGATCCACATATATATACACATTATTACTGACAGGATCCACATATATATACATGATTACTGACAGGATCCACATATATACTCATGATTACAGACAGGATCCACATATATATATACATTATTACTGACAGGATCCACATATATACATGATTACTGACAGGATCCACATATATATACATGATTACTGACAGAATCCATATATATACACATGATTACTGACAGGATCCACATATATACACATGATTACTGACAGGATCCACATATATACACATGATTACTGACAGTATACACATACATACACATGATTACTGACAGGATCCACATATATACATGATTACTGACAGGATCCACATATATACATGATTACTGACAGGATCCACATATATACACATGATTACTGACAGGATCCACATATATATACATGATTACTGACAGAATCCACATATATACACATGATTACTGACAGGATCCACATATATACACATGATTACTGACAGAATCCACATATATACACATGATTACTGACAGGATCCACATATATACATGATTACTGACAGGATCCACATATATACACATGATTACTGACAGGATCCACATATATATACATGATTACTTACAGGATACACATATATACACATGAATACTGACAGGATCCACATATATACATGATTACTGACAGGATCCACATATATCTACATGATTACTGACAGGATCCACATATATCTACATGATTACTGACAGGATTCCCACATATATACACATGATTACTGACAGGATCCATATATATACACATGATTACTGACAGGATCCACATATATATACATGATTACTGACAGGATCCACATATATCGACATATGATTACTGACAGGATCTACATATATACACATAATTACTGACAGGATCCACATATATACACATGATTACTGACAGGATCCACATATATACACATGATTACTGACAGGATCCACATATATATACACATTATTACTGACAGGATCCACATATATATATACATGATTACTGACAGTATCCACATATATATATACACATGATTACTGACAGTATCCACATATATATATACATGATTACTGACAGGATCCACATATATATAGACATAATTACTGACAGGATCCTCATATATACACATGATTACTGACAGGATCCACATATATACACATGATTACTGACAGGGTCCACATATATACACATGATTAGTGACAGGATCCACATATATATACATGATTACTGACAGGATCCACATATATACACATGATTACTGACAGGACCCACATATATACACATGATTACTGACAGGATCCACATATATACACATGATTACTGACAGGATCAACATATATATATATATATACACATGATTACTGACAGGATCCACATATATACACATGATTACTGACAGGATCCACATATACTGTATACACATGATTAGTGACAGGATCCACATATATACACGATTACTGAAAAGATCCATATATATACACATGATTACTGACAGGATCCACATATATACACATGATTACTGACAGGATCCACATTTACTGTATACACATGATTAGTGACAGGATCCACATATATACACGATTACTGAAAAGATCCATATATATACACATGATTACTGACAGGATCCACATATATATGTGATTACTGACAGGATCCACATATATATACATGATTACTGACAGGATCCACATATATACACATGATTACTGACAGGATCCACATATATATGTGATTACTGACAGGATCCACATATATACACATGATTACTGACAGGATCCACATATATATACATGATTACTGACAGGATCCACATATATATGTGATTACTGACAGGATCCACATATATATGTGATTACTGACAGGATCCACATATATACACATGATTACTGACAGGATCCACATATATATGTGATTACTGACAGGATCCACATATATATATATACATGATTACTGACAGGATACACATATATACACATGATTACTGACAGGATCCACATATATACACATGATTACTGACAGGATCCACATATATAGACATATGATTACTGACAGGATCTTCATATATACACATGATTACTGACAGGATCCACATATATATAAATGATTACTGACAGGATCCACATATATACATGATTACTGACAGGATCCACATATATACACATGATTACTGACAGGATCCACATATATACATGATTACTGACAGGATCCACATATATATACACATGATTCCTGACAGGATCCACATATATACACATGATTATTGACAGGATCCATATATATACACATGATTACTGACAGGATCCACATATATACACATGATTACTGACAGGATACACATATATACATGATTACTGACAGGATCTACATATATATACATGATTACTGACAGGATACACATATATACACATGATTACTGACAGGATCTACATATATATACATGATTACTGACAGGATACACATATATACATGATTACTGACAGGATCTACATATATATATACATGATTACTGACAGGATACACATATATACATGATTACTGACAGGATCCACATATATACACATGATTACTGAAAAGATCCATATATATATACACATAATTACTGACAGGATCCACATAAATACACATGATTACTGACAGGATCCACATATATACACATGATTACTGACAGGATACACATATATACATGATTACTGACAGGATCTACATATATATATATATATATATATATATATATATATATATATATATACATGATTACTGACAGGATACACATATATACATGATTACTGACAGGATCTACATATATATACATGATTACTGACAGGATCCACATATATACACATGATTACTGACAGAATCCACATATATACACATGATTACTGACAGGATCCACATATATACACATGATTACTGACAGGATCCACATATATACACATGATTACTGACAGGATCCATATATATACATGATTAATGACAGGATCCACATATATACATGATTAATGAGAGGATCCACACATATATACACATGATTACTGACAGGATCCACATATATATATACATGATTACTGACAGGATTCACATATATACTCATGATTACAGACAGGATCCACATATATATATACATTATTACTGACAGGATCCACATATATACATGATTACTGACAGGATCCACATATATATACATGATTACTGACAGAATCCATATATATACACATGATTACTGACAGGATCCACATATATACACATGATTACTGACAGGATCCACATATATACACATGATTACTGACAGTATACACATATATACACATGATTACTGACAGGATCCACATATATACATGATTACTGACAGGATCCACATATATACATGATTACTGACAGGATCCACATATATACACATGATTACTGACAGGATCCACATATATATACATGATTACTGACAGAATCCACATATATACACATGATTACTGACAGGATCCACATATATACACATGATTACTGACAGAATCCACATATATACACATGATTACTGACAGGATCCACATATATACATGATTACTGACAGGATCCACATATATACACATGATTACTGACAGGATCCACATATATATACATGATTACTTACAGGATACACATATATACACATGATTACTGACAGGATCCACATATATACATGATTACTGACAGGATCCACATATATCTACATGATTACTGACAGGATCCACATATATCTACATGATTACTGACAGGATTCCCACATATATACACATGATCACTGACAGGATCCACATATATACACATGATTACTGACAGGATCCACATATATATACATGATTACTGACAGGATCCACATATATCGACATATGATTACTGACAGGATCTACATATATACACATAATTACTGACAGGATCCACATATATACACATTGATTACTGACAGGATCCACATATATACACATGATTACTGACAGAATCCACATATATATACACATTATTACTGACAGGATCCACATATATATACATGATTACTGACAGTATCCACATATATATACACATGATTACTGACAGTATCCACATATATATATACATGATTACTGACAGGATCCACATATATATAGACATAATTACTGACAGGATCCTCATATATACACATGATTACTGACAGGATCCACATATATACACATGATTACTGACAGGGTCCACATATATACACATGATTAGTGACAGGATCCACATATATATACATGATTACTGACAGGATCCACATATATACACATGATTACTGACAGGACCCACATATATACACATGATTACTGACAGGATCCACATATATACACATGATTACTGACAGGATCAACATATATATATATACACATGATTACTGACAGGATCCACATATATACACATGATTACTGACAGGATCCACATATACTGTATACACATGATTAGTGACAGGATCCACATATATACACGATTACTGAAAAGATCCATATATATACACATGATTACTGACAGGATCCACATATATACACATGATTACTGACAGGATCCACATTTACTGTATACACATGATTAGTGACAGGATCCACATATATACACGATTACTGAAAAGATCCATATATATACACATGATTACTGACAGGATCCACATATATATGTGATTACTGACAGGATCCACATATATACACATGATTACTGACAGGATCCACATATATATACATGATTACTGACAGGATCCACATATATATGTGATTACTGACAGGATCCACATATATACACATGATTACTGACAGGATCCACATATATATGTGATTACTGACAGGATCCACATATATATATACATGATTACTGACAGGATACACATATATACACATGATTACTGACAGGATCCACATATATACACATGATTACTGACAGGATACACATATATACACATGATTACTGACAGGATCCACATATATAGACATATGATTACTGACAGGATCTTCATATATACACATGATTACTGACAGGATCCACATATATATACACATGATTACTGACAGGATCCACATATATATACACATGATTCCTGACAGGATCCACATATATACACATGATTACTGACAGGATCCACATATATACACATGATTACTGACAGGATCCACATATATACATGATTACTGACAGGATCTACATATATATATATATATATATATATATATATATATATATATATATACATATATATACATGATTACTGACAGGATACACATATATACATGATTACTGACAGGATCTACATGTATATACATGATTACTGACAGGATACACATATATACACATGATTACTGACAGGATCTACTTATATATACAGGATTACTGACAGGATACACATATATACATGATTACTGACAGGATCTACATATATATATACATGATTACTGACAGGATACACATATATACATGATTACTGACAGGATCCACATAAATACACATGATTACTGACAGGATCCACATATATACACATGATTACTGACAGGATACACATATATACATGATTACTGACAGGATCTACATATATATATATATATATATATATATATATATATATATATACATGATTACTGACAGGATACACATATATACACACGATTACTGACAGGATCTACATATATATACATGATTACTGACAGAATCCACATATATACACATGATTACTGACAGGATCCACATATATACACATGATTACTGACAGGATCCACATATATACACATGATTACTGACAGGATCCACATATATACAGGATTACTGACAGGATCCACATATATACACATGATTACTGACAGGATCCATATATATACATGATTAATGACAGGATCCACATATATACATGATTAATGAGAGGATCCACATATATATACACATGATTACTGACAGGATCCACATATATATACACATGATTTCTGACAGGATCCACATATATATATATATACATGATTACTGACAGGATCCCCATATATACACATGATTACTGACAGGATCCACATATATATGTGATTACTAACAGGATCCACATATATACACATGATTACTGACAGGATCCACATATATATGTGATTACTGACAGGATCCACATATATACACATGATTACTGACAGGATCCACATATATACACATGATTACTGACAGGATCCACATATATACACATGATTACTGACAGGATCCACATATATACACATGATTACTGACTGGATACACATATATACACATGATTACTGACAGAATCCACATATATACATGATTACTGACAGGATCCACATATATATACACATGATTACTGACAGGATCCATATATATACACATGATTACTGACAGGATCCACATATATACATGACTACTGACAGGATCCACATATATACACATGATTACTGACAGGATACACATTTGTACATGATAACTGACAGGATCTACATATATATACATGATTACTGACAGAATCCATATATATATATATATATATATATATATATATATATATACACATGATTACTGACAGGATCCACATATATACACATGATTACTGACAGGATCCATATATATACATGATTAATGACAGGATCCACATATATACACATGATTACTGACAGGATCCACATATATATACATGATTACTGACAGAATCCTCATATATACATGATTACTGACAGGATCCACACATATACACATGATTACTGACAGGATCCACATATATACACATGATTACTGACAGGATCCACCTATATATACATGATTACTGACAGGATCCACATATATACACATAATTACTGACAGGATCCACATATATATATACATGATTACTGACAGGATCCCCATATATACACATGATTACTGACAGGATCCATATATATACATGATTACTGACAGGATCCACATATATACATATGATTACAGACAGGATACACATATATACATTAGTGTTGAGCGGCATAGGCCATATTTGAATTCGCGAATATTCGCGAATATATGGACGAATATTCGTCATATATTCGCGAATATTCGCATATTCGTTATATCCTCGTTTTATTTTCGCATATGCGAAACTTTGCATTTGCGAAAATTCATATATGCGAAAATTCACAGATGCGAAAATTCGTATATGCGAAAATTCGCATATGCGAAAAGTAGCATATGCGAATTTTCGCACGCCAGTCTCACACAGTAGTATTAGAGCCTTCTTTACACCACACAAGCTGGAAGCAGAGAGGGGTGATCACTGTGATGTGTACTGTGAAGAAAAAAAAAAGAAAAAAAATGAATATTCGTAATTACGAATATATAGCGCTATATTCGCGAAATTCGCGAATTCGCGAATATGCGATATTCGCGAATAATATTCGAATTGCGAATATTCGCGAGCAACACTAATATACATGATTACTGACAGAATCCACATATATATACACATGATTACTGACAGGATCCACATATATATACACATGATTACTGACAGGATCCACATAAATACACATGATTACTGACAGGATCCATATATATACATGATTACTGACAGGATCCACATATATATATACACATGATTACTGACAGGATCCTCATATATACATGATTACTGACAGAATCCACATATATACACATGATTACTGACAGGATCCACATATATACACATGATTACTGACAGGATCCACATATATACACATGATTACTGACAGGATCCACATATATACACATGATTACTGACAGGATCCACATATATCTACATGATTACTGACAGGATCCACATATACACACATGATTACTGACAGGATCCACATATATACACACATTTACTGACAGGATCCACATATATATATACAAATGATTACTGACAGGATCCACATATATATACATGATTACTGACAGAATCCACATATATACACATGATTACTGACAGGTTCCACATATATACACATGATTACTGACAGGTTCCACATATATACACATGATTACTGATAGGATCCACATATATATACATGATTACTGACAGGATCCACATATATACATGATTACTGACAGGATCCACATATACACATGATAAATGACAGGATCCACATATATACACATGATTACTGACAGGATCCACATATATATACATGATTACTGACAGAATCCACATATATACACATGATTACTGACAGGATCCACATATATACACATGATTACTGACAGAATCCACATATATACACATGATTACTGACAGGATCCACATATATACATGATTACTGACAGGATCCACATATATACACATGATTATTGACAGGATCCACATATATATACATGATTACTGACAGGATACACATATATACACATGATAACTGACAGGATACACATATATACATGATTACTGACAGGATCCACATATATCTACATGATTACTGAAAGGATCCACATATATCTACATGATTACTGACAGGATTCCCACATATATACACATGATTACTGACAGGATCCAAATATATATACATGATTACTGACAGGATCCACATATATACACATGATTACTGACAGGATCCACATATATATACATGATTACTGACAGGATCCACATATATAGACTTATGATTACTGACAGGATCTTCATATATACACATGATTACTGACAGGATCCACATATATATACATGATTACTGACAGGATCCACATATATATACACATGATTCCTGACAGGATCCACATATATACACATGATTACTGACAGGATCCACATATATACACATGATTACTGACAGGATCCACATATGTACACATGATTACTGACAGGATCTACATATATATGTGATTACTGACAGTATCCACATATATACACATGATTACTGACAGGATCCACATATATATACATGATTACTGACAGGATCCACATATATACACATGATTACTGACAGAATCCACATATATATATATACATGATTACTGACAGGATCCTCATATATACATATGATTACTGACAGAATCCACATATATATACACATTATTACTGACAGGATCCACATATATACTCATGATTACAGACAGGATCCACATATATACATGATTACTGACAGGATCCACATATATATACATGATTACTGACAGAATCCATATATATACACATGATTACTGACAGGATACACATATATACACATGATTACTGACAGGATCCACATATATACACATGATTACTGACATGATCCACACATATACATGATTACTGACAGGATCCACATATATATACATGATTACTGACAGAATCCATATATATACACATGATTACTGACAGGATCCACATATATACACGATTACTGACAGGATCCACATATATACACATGTTACTGACAGGATCCACATATATACATGATTACTGACAGGATCCACATATATATACATGATTACTGACAGGATCCACATATATACTCATGATTACAGACAGGATCCACATATATATATATATATATATATATATACATTATTGCTGACAGGATCCACATATATACATGATTACTGACAGGATCCACATATATATACATGATTACTGACAGAATCCATATATATACACATGATTACTGACAGGATCCACATATATACACATGATTACTGACATGATCCACATATATACATGATTACTGACAGGATCCACATATATACACGATTACTGACAGGATCCACATATATACACATGATTACTGACAGGATCCACATATATTTACATGATTACTGACAGAATCCACATATATACACATGATTACTGACAGGATCCACATATATACACATGATTACTGACAGAATCCACATATATACACATGATTACTGACAGGATCCAGATATATACATGATTACTGACAAGATCCACATATATACACATGATTACTGACAGGATCCACATATATACATGATTACTTACAGGATACACATATATACACATGATTACTGACAGGATCCACATATATACATATGATTACTGACAGAATCCATATATATACACATGATTACTGACAGGATCCTCATATATACATATGATTACTGACAGAATCCACATATATATACACATGATTACTGACAGGATCCACATATATACTCATGATTACAGACAGGATCCACATATATATATATATACATTATTACTGACAGGATCCACATATATACATGATTACTGACAGGATCCACATATATATACATGATTACTGACAGAATCCATATATATACACATGATTACTTACAGGATCCACATATATACACATGATTACTGACAGGATCCACATATATACACATGTTACTGACAGGATCCACATATATACATGATTATTGACAGGATCCACATATATACACATGTTACTGACAGAATCCACATATATACATGATTACTGACAGGATCCACATATATATACATGATTACTGACAGGATCCACATATATACTCATGATTACAGACAGGATCCACACATATATATATATATATATATATATATATATATACATTATTACTGACAGGATCCACATATATGCATGATTACTGACAGGATCCACATATATATACATGATTACTGACAGAATCCATATATATACACATGATTACTGACAGGATCCACATATATACAAGATTACTGACAGGATCCACATATATATACATGATTACTGACATGATCCACATATATACATGATTACTGACAGGATCCACATATATACACGATTACTGACAGGATCCACATATATACACATGATTACTGACAGGATCCACATATATTTACATGATTACTGACAGAATCCACATATATACACATGATTACTGACAGGATCCACATATATACACATGATTACTGACAGAATCCACATATATACACATGATTACTGACAGGATCCACATATATACACATGATTACTGACAGGATCCACATATATATACATGATTACTTACAGGATACACATATATACACATGATTACTGACAGGATCCACATATATCTACATGATTACTGACAGGATCCACATATATCTACATGATTACTGACAGGATTCCCACATATATACACATGATTACTGACAGGATCCACATATATACACATGATTACTGACAGGATCCACATATATATACATGATTACTGACAGGATCCACATATATCTACATGATTACTGACAGGATCCACATATATCTACACGATTACTGACAGGATTCCCACATATATACACATGATTACTGACAGGATCCACATATATACACATGATTACTGACAGAATCCACATATATATACATGATTACTGACAGGATCCACATATATAAATGATTACTGACAGGATCCACATATATACACATGATTACTGACAGGATCCACATATATATACATGATTACTTACAGGATACACATATATACACATGATTACTGACAGGATACACATATATACATGATTACTGACAGGATCCACATATATCTACATGATTACTGACAGGATCCACATATATCCACATGATTACTGACAGGATTCCCACATAAATACACATGATTACTGACAGGATCCACATATATACACATGATTACTGACAGGATCCACATATATACACATGATTACTGACAGGATCCACATATATATACACATGATTACTGACAGGATCCACATATATACACATGATTACTGACAGGATCCACATATATACATGATTACTGACAGGATCCACATATATACACATGATTACTGACAGGATCCACATATAAACCCCATCCCTATAACATGTATTTCTATCTATTCAACAGCTCCACAATAGGATCCCTTCTCTGTTAGTCATCAACTTTGACGTCACTTCACAGGATCCACATTCCTTCGACTTCCATTCCTCCTACACCATCTTCGTGATCAACTTCCTGTAATTTCTGCCAATGGATGGTTTCCGCAAAGAAGAAGGGAGATATCTGTGTGTGGGATACCTTTATCATCTGTACCACAGTCTGATTGGCTAATGTCATGGGACTTCATGCTAGGTTGCACCCTAGGTTGCATGTTCATATACCCTTTGTTATATTGTAAAAAAGTCTTTTTTCTGTTAATACTTACAATACATACTAGCTGCTGAGTTTCAGTTAAGAAGTTAATTAGCATAATACTCGCGTCTTGTCTTTAATAAAATCCCAATTTTCCGTCACTTAGGATAGGAAAATTCTCAATTATATATGATCATGTGATTGTATAATGTACAGAAGATGTAATGTAAGGATTATATATGATCATGTGATTGTATAATGTACAGAATATGTAATGTAAGGATTATATATGGATCATGTGATTACATAATGTACAGAAGATGTAATGTAAAGATTATATATGGTCATGTGATTATATAATGTACAGAAGATGTAATGTAAGGATTATATATGATCATGTGATTGTATAATGTACAGAAGATGTAATGTAAGGATTATATATGATCATGTGATTATATAATGTACAGAAGATGTAATGTAAGGATTATATATGATCATGTGATTATATAATGTACAGAATATGTGATGTAAGGATTATATATGGGATCATGTGATTATATAATGTACAGAAGATGTAATGTAAGGATTATATATGATCATGTGATTATATAATGTACAGAAGATGTAATGTAAAGATTATATATGGGATCATGTGATCATATAATGTACAGAAGATGTAATGTAAGGATTATATATGGATCAAGTGATTATATAATGTTCAGAAGATGTTATGTAAGGATTATATATGGGGTCATGTGATCATATAATGTACAGAAGATGTAATGTAAGGATTATATATGATCATGTGATTGTATAATGTACAGAAGATGTAATGTAAGGATTATATATGATCATGTGATTGTATAATGTACAGAAGATGTAATGTAAGGATTATATATGGATCATGTGATTGTATAATGTACAGAAGATGTAATGTAAGGATTATATATGATCATGTGATTATATAATGTACAGAAGATGTAATGTAAGGATTATATATGGATTATGTGATTATATAATGTACAGAAGATGTAATGTAAGGATTATATATGATCATGTGATTGTATAATGTACAGAAGATGTAATGTAAGGATTATATATTGATCATGTGATTGTATAATGTACAGAAGATGTAATGTAATAATTATATATGGGGTCATGTGATCATATAATGTATAGAAGATGTAATGTAAGGATTATATATGGATCATGTGATTATATAATGTACAGAATATGTAATGTAAGGATTATATATGATCATGTGATTGTATAATGTACAGAAGATGTAATGTAAGGATTATATATAATCATCTGATTATATAATGTACAGAAGATGTAATGTAAGGATTATATATGATCATGTTATTATATAATGTACAGAAGATGTAATGTAAGGATTATATATGGATCATGTGATTATATAATGTACAGAAGATGTAATGTAAGGATTATATATGGATCATGTGATTATATAATGTACAGAAGATGTAATGTAAGGATTATATATGATCATGTGATTGTATTATGTACAGAAGATGTAATGTAAGGATTATATATGATCATGTGATTATATAATGTACAGAAGATGTTATGTAAGGATTATATATGGATCATGTGACTGTATAATGTACAGAAGATGTAATGTAAGGATTATATATGATCATGTGATTATATAATGTACAGAAGATGTAATGTAAGGATTATATGGATCATGTGACTGTATAATGTACAGAAGATGTAATGTAAGGATTATATATGATCATGTGATTGTATAATGTACAGAAGATGTAATGTAAGGATTATATATGATCATGTGATTGTATAATGTACAGAAGATGTAATGTAAGGATTATATATGGGATCATGTGATTATATAATGTACAGAAGATGTAATGTAAGGATTATATATGATCATGTGATTGTATAATGTACAGAATATGTAATGTAAGGATTATATATGGATCATGTGATTATATAATGTACAGAAGATGTAATGTAAGGATTATATATGGATCATGTGATTATATAATGTACAGAAGATGTAATGTAAGGATTATATATGATCATGTGATTATATAATGTACAGAAGATGCAATGAAAGGATTATATATGATCATGTGATTATATAATGTACAGAAGATGTAATGTAAGGATTATATATGGATCATGTGATTGTATAATGTACAGAAGATGTAATGTAAGGATTATATATGATCATGTGATTGTATAATGTACAGAAGATGTAATGTAAGGATTATATATGGGATCATGTGATTGTATAATGTACAGAACATGTACTGTAAGGATTATATATGATCATGTGATTGTATAATGTACAGAAGATGTAATGTAAGGATTATATATGATCATGTGATTATATAATGTACAGAAGATGTAATGTAAGGATTATATATAATCATGTGATTGTATAATGTACAGAAGATGTAATGTAAGGATTATGTATGGATCATGTGATCATATAATGTACAGAAGATGTAATGTAAGGATTATATATGGATCATGTGATTATATAATGTACAGAAGATGTTATGTAAGGATTATATATGGGGTCATGTGATCATATAATGTACAGAAGATGTAATGTAAGGATTATATATGATCATGTGATTATATAATGTAAAGAAGATGTAATGTAAGGATTATATATGATCATGTGATTATATAATGTACAGAAGATGTAATGTAAGGATTATATATGGATCATGTGATTATATAATGTACAGAAGATGTAATGTAATGATTATATATGATCATGTGATTGTATAATGTACAGAAGATGTAATGTAAGGATTATATATGATCATGTGATTATATAATGTAAAGAAGATGTAATGTAAGGATTATATATGGGATCATGTGATTATATAATGTACAGAAGATGTAATGTAAGGATTATATATGGTTCATGTGATTGTATAATGTACAGAATATGTAACGTAAGGATTATATATGGATCATGTGATTATATAATGTACAGAAGATGTAATGTAAGGATTATATATGGATCATGTGATAGTATAATGTACAGAAGATGTAATGTAAGGATTATATATGATCAAGTGATTATATAATTTACAGAAAATGTAATGTAAGGATTATATATGGATCATGTGATTATATAATGTACAGAAGATGTAATGTAAGGATTATATATGGATCATGTGATTATATAATGTACAGAAGACGTTATGTAAGGATTATATATGCGATCATGTGATTGTATAATGTACAGAAGATGTAATGTAAGGATTATATATGATCATGTGATTATATAATGTACAGAAGATGTAATAAAGGGATTATATGTGGTCATGTGATTATATAATGTACAGAAGATGTAATGTAAGGATTATATATGGATCATGTGATTATATAATGTACAGAAGATGTAATGTAAGGATTATATATGATCATGTGATTGTATAATGTACAGAAGATGTAATGTAAGGATTATATATGGGATCATGTGATTGTATAATGTACAGAAGATGTAATGTAGGAATTATATATGATCATGTGATTGTATAATGTACAGAAGATGTAATGTAAGGATTATATATGATCATGTGATTGTATAATGTACAGAAGATGTAATGTAAGGATTATATATGGGATCATGTGATTGTATAATGTACAGAACATGTACTGTAAGGATTATATATGATCATGTGATTATATAATGTACAGAAGATGTAATGTAAGGATTATATATGATCATGTGATTGTATAATGTACAGAAGATGTAATGTAAGGATTATGTATGGATCATGTGATCATATAATGTACAGAAGATGTAATGTAAGGATTATATATGGATCATGTGATTGTATAATGTACAGAAGATGTAATGTAAGGATTATATATTATCATGTGATTGTATAATGTACAGAAGATGTAATGTAAGGATTATATATTTTCATGTGATTGTATAATGTACAGAAGATGTAATGTAAGGATTATATATTATCATGTGATTGTATAATGTACAGAATATGTAATGTAAGGATTATATATGGATCATGTGATTGTATAATGTACAGAAGATGTAATGTAAGGATTATATATGATCATGTGATTGTATAATGTACAGAAGATGTAATGTAAGGATTATATATGATCATGTGATTGTATAATGTACAGAAGATGTAATGTAAGGATTATATATGATCATGTGATTGTATAATGTACAGAAGATGTAATATAAGGATTATATATGGATCATGTGATTGTATAATGTACAGAAGATGTAATGTAAGGATTATATATGATCATGTGATTGTATAATGTACAGAATATGTAATGTAAGGATTATATATGGATCATGTGATTATATAATGTACAGAAGATGTAATGTAAAGATTATATATGGTCATGTGATTATATAATGTACAGAAGATGTAATGTAAGGATTATATATGATCATGTGATTGTATAATGTACAGAAGATGTAATGTAAGGATTATATATGATCATGTGATTGTATAATGTACAGAATATGTAATGTAAGGATTATATATGATCATGTGATTGTATAATGTACAGAAGATGTAATGTAAGGATTATATATTGATCATGTGATTGTATAATGTACAGAAGATGTAATGTAAGGATTATATATGGGGTCATGTGATCATATAATGTATAGAAGATGTAATGTAAGGATTATATATGGATCATGTGATTATATAATGTACAGAAGATGTTATGTAAGGATTATATATGGATCATGTGACTGTATAATGTACAGAAGATGTAATGTAAGGATTATATATGATCATGTGATTATATAATGTACAGAAGATGTAATGTAAGGATTATATGGATCATGTGACTGTATAATGTACAGAAGATGTAATGTAAGGATTATATATGATCTTGTGATTGTATAATGTACAGAAGATGTAATGTAAGGATTATATATGATCATGTGATTGTATAATGTACAGAAGATGTAATGTAAGGATTATATATGGGATCATGTGATTATATAATGTACAGAAGATGTAATGTAAGGATTATATATGATCATGTGATTGTATAATGTACAGAATATGTAATGTAAGGATTATATATGGATCATGTGATTATATAATGTACAGAAGATGTAATGTAAGGATTATATATGGATCATGTGATTATATAATGTACAGAAGATGTAATGTAAGGATTATATATGATCATGTGATTATATAATGTACAGAAGATGCAATGAAAGGATTATATATGATCATGTGATTATATAATGTACAGAAGATGCAATGAAAGGATTATAGATGATCATGTGATTATATAATGTATAGAAGATGTAATGTAAGGATTATATATGGATCATGTGATTGTATAATGTACAGAAGATGTAATGTAAGGATTATATATGATCATGTGATTGTATAATGTACAGAAGATGTAATGTAAGGATTATATATGGGATCATGTGATTGTATAATGTACAGAACATGTACTGTAAGGATTATATATGATCATGTGATTGTATAATGTACAGAAGATGTAATGTAAGGATTATATATGATAATGTGATTATATAATGTACAGAAGATGTAATGTAAGGATTATATATGATCATGTGATTGTATAATGTACAGAAGATGTAATGTAAGGATTATGTATGGATCATGTGATCATATAATGTACAGAAGATGTAATGTAAGGATTATATATGGATCATGTGATTATATAATGTACAGAAGATGTTATGTAAGGATTATATATGGGGTCATGTGATCATATAATGTACAGAAGATGTAATGTAAGGATTATATATGATCATGTGATTATATAATGTAAAGAAGATGTAATGTAAGGATTATATATGATCATGTGATTATATAATGTACAGAAGATGTAATGTAAGAATTATATATGATCATGTGATTATATAATGTACAGAAGATGTAATGTAAGGATTATATATGATCATGTGATTATATAATGTAAAGAAGATATAATGTAAGGATTATATATGATCATGTGATTATATAATGTACATAAGATGTAATGTAAGGATTATATATGGATCATGTGATTATATAATGTACAGAAGATGTAATGTAAGGATTATATATGATCATGTGATTGTATAATGTACAGAAGATGTAATGTAAGGATTATATATGGATCATGTGATTATATAACGTACAGAAGATGTAATGTAAGGATTATATATGGATCATGTGATTGTATAATGTACAGAAGATGTAATGTAAGGATTATATATGGTTCATGTGATTATATAATGTACAGAATATGTAACGTAAGGATTATATATGGATCATGTGATTGTATAATGTACAGAAGATGTCATGTAAGGATTATATATGATCATGTGATTATATAATGTAAAGAAGATGTAATGTAAGGATTATATATGGATCATGTGATTGTATAATGTACAGAAGATGTAATGTAAGGATTATATATGGTTCATGTGATTGTATAATGTACAGAATATGTAACGTAAGGATTATATATGGATCATGTGATTATATAATGTACAGAAGATGTAATGTAAGGATTATATATGGATCATGTGATAGTATAATGTACAGAAGATGTAATGTAAGGATTATATATGATCAAGTGATTATATAATTTACAGAAAATGTAATGTAAGGATTATATATGGATCATGTGATTATATAATGTACAGAAGATGTAATGTAAGGATTATATATGGATCATGTGATTATATAATGTACAGAAGACGTTATGTAAGGATCATATATGGGATCATGTGATTGTATAATGTACAGAAGATGTAATGTAAGGATTATATATGATCATGTGATTATATAATGTACAGAAGATGTAATAAAGGGATTATATGTGGTCATGTGATTATATAATGTACAGAAGATGTAATGTAAGGATTATATATGGATCATGTGATTATATAACGTACAGAAGATGTAATGTAAGGATTATATATGATCATGTGATTGTATAATGTACAGAAGATGTAATGTAAGGATTATATATGGGATCATGTGATTGTATAATGTACAGAAGATGTAATGTAGGAATTATATATGATCATGTGATTGTATAATGTACAGAAGATGTAATGTAAGGATTATATATGATCATGTGATTGTATAATGTACAGAAGATGTAATGTAAGGATTATATATGGGATCATGTGATTGTATAATGTACAGAACATGTACTGTAAGGATTATATATGATCATGTGATTATATAATGTACAGAAGATGTAATGTAAGGATTATATATGATCATGTGATTGTATAATGTACAGAAGATGTAATGTAAGGATTATGTATGATCATGTGATCATATAATGTACAGAAGATGTAATGTAAGGATTATATATGGATCATGTGATTATATAATGTACAGAAGATGTAATGTAAGGATTATATATGATCATGTGATTATATAATGTAAAGAAGATGTAATGTAAGGATTATATATGATCATGTGATTGTTTAATGTACAGAAGATGTAATGTAAGGATTATATATTATCATGTGATTGTATAATGTACAGAAGATGTAATGTAAGGATTATATATGATCATGTGATTGTATAATGTACAGAAGATGTAATGTAAGGATTATATATTATCATGTGATTGTATAATGTACAGAATATGTAATGTAAGGATTATATATGGATCATGTGATTGTATAATGTACAGAAGATGTAATGTAAGGATTATATATGATCATGTGATTATATAATGTACAGAAGATGTAATGTAAGGATTATATATGGATCATGTGATTGTATAATGTACAGAAGATGTAATGTAAGGATTATATATGATCATGTGATTGTATAATGTACAGAATATGTAATGTAAGGATTATATATGGATCATGTGATTATATAATGTACAGAAGATGTAATGTAAAGATTATATATGGTCATGTGATTATATAATGTACAGAAGATGTAATGTAAGGATTATATATGATCATGTGATTGTATAATGTACAGAAGATGTAATGTAAGGATTATATATGATCATGTGATTGTATAATGTACAGAAGATGTAATGTAAGGATTATATATGGATCATGTGATTGTATAATGTACAGAAGATGTAATGTAAGGATTATATATGGATCATGTGATTGTATAATGTACAGAAGATGTAATGTAAGGATTATATATGATCATGTGATTGTATAATGTACAGAAGATGTAATGTAAGGATTATATATGGATCATGTGATTATATAATGTACAGAAGATGTAATGTAAAGATTATATATGGTCATGTGATTATATAATGTACAGAAGATGTAATGTAAGGATTATATATGATCATGTGATTGTATAATGTACAGAAGATGTAATGTAAGGATTATATATGATCATGTGATTGTATAATGTACAGAATATGTAATGTAAGGATTATATATGATCATGTGATTGTATAATGTACAGAAGATGTAATGTAAGGATTATATATTGATCATGTGATTGTATAATGTACAGAAGATGTAATGTAAGGATTATATATGGGGTCATGTGATCATATAATGTATAGAAGATGTAATGTAAGGATTATATATGGATCATGTGATTATATAATGTACAGAAGATGTTATGTAAGGATTATATATGGATCATGTGACTGTATAATGTACAGAAGATGTAATGTAAGGATTATATATGATCATGTGATTATATAATGTACAGAAGATGTAATGTAAGGATTATATGGATCATGTGACTGTATAATGTACAGAAGATGTAATGTAAGGATTATATATGATCTTGTGATTGTATAATGTACAGAAGATGTAATGTAAGGATTATATATGATCATGTGATTGTATAATGTACAGAAGATGTAATGTAAGGATTATATATGGGATCATGTGATTATATAATGTACAGAAGATGTAATGTAAGGATTATATATGATCATGTGATTGTATAATGTACAGAATATGTAATGTAAGGATTATATATGGATCATGTGATTATATAATGTACAGAAGATGTAATGTAAGGATTATATATGGATCATGTGATTATATAATGTACAGAAGATGTAATGTAAGGATTATATATGATCATGTGATTATATAATGTACAGAAGATGCAATGAAAGGATTATATATGATCATGTGATTATATAATGTACAGAAGATGCAATGAAAGGATTATAGATGATCATGTGATTATATAATGTATAGAAGATGTAATGTAAGGATTATATATGGATCATGTGATTGTATAATGTACAGAAGATGTAATGTAAGGATTATATATGATCATGTGATTGTATAATGTACAGAAGATGTAATGTAAGGATTATATATGGGATCATGTGATTGTATAATGTACAGAACATGTACTGTAAGGATTATATATGATCATGTGATTGTATAATGTACAGAAGATGTAATGTAAGGATTATATATGATAATGTGATTATATAATGTACAGAAGATGTAATGTAAGGATTATATATGATCATGTGATTGTATAATGTACAGAAGATGTAATGTAAGGATTATGTATGGATCATGTGATCATATAATGTACAGAAGATGTAATGTAAGGATTATATATGGATCATGTGATTATATAATGTACAGAAGATGTTATGTAAGGATTATATATGGGGTCATGTGATCATATAATGTACAGAAGATGTAATGTAAGGATTATATATGATCATGTGATTATATAATGTAAAGAAGATGTAATGTAAGGATTATATATGATCATGTGATTATATAATGTACAGAAGATGTAATGTAAGAATTATATATGATCATGTGATTATATAATGTACAGAAGATGTAATGTAAGGATTATATATGATCATGTGATTATATAATGTAAAGAAGATATAATGTAAGGATTATATATGATCATGTGATTATATAATGTACATAAGATGTAATGTAAGGATTATATATGGATCATGTGATTATATAATGTACAGAAGATGTAATGTAAGGATTATATATGATCATGTGATTGTATAATGTACAGAAGATGTAATGTAAGGATTATATATGGATCATGTGATTATATAACGTACAGAAGATGTAATGTAAGGATTATATATGGATCATGTGATTGTATAATGTACAGAAGATGTAATGTAAGGATTATATATGGTTCATGTGATTATATAATGTACAGAATATGTAACGTAAGGATTATATATGGATCATGTGATTGTATAATGTACAGAAGATGTCATGTAAGGATTATATATGATCATGTGATTATATAATGTAAAGAAGATGTAATGTAAGGATTATATATGGATCATGTGATTGTATAATGTACAGAAGATGTAATGTAAGGATTATATATGGTTCATGTGATTATATAATGTACAGAATATGTAACGTAAGGATTATATATGGATCATGTGATTGTATAATGTACAGAAGATGTCATGTAAGGATTATATATGATCATGTGATTATATAATGTAAAGAAGATGTAATGTAAGGATTATATATGGATCATGTGATTGTATAATGTACAGAAGATGTAATGTAAGGATTATATATGGTTCATGTGATTGTATAATGTACAGAATATGTAACGTAAGGATTATATATGGATCATGTGATTATATAATGTACAGAAGATGTAATGTAAGGATTATATATGGATCATGTGATAGTATAATGTACAGAAGATGTAATGTAAGGATTATATATGATCAAGTGATTATATAATTTACAGAAAATGTAATGTAAGGATTATATATGGATCATGTGATTATATAATGTACAGAAGATGTAATGTAAGGATTATATATGGATCATGTGATTATATAATGTACAGAAGACGTTATGTAAGGATTATATATGGGATCATGTGATTGTATAATGTACAGAAGATGTAATGTAAGGATTATATATGATCATGTGATTATATAATGTACAGAAGATGTAATAAAGGGATTATATGTGGTCATGTGATTATATAATGTACAGAAG